>NC_090058.1:12030557-12279192 GCF_038355195.1 Osmerus mordax | reverse complement strand
TCTCCTGGCAATTTGTGTCTTACCCCATCATAGCCTATCATACACGTGACATTCCCCTCCAATACATTCAACCCACATCCTCTCAAAAGAGACCTTAATATTCCTTCCTCCTTTCCTCCAATTCCCTTCCTTATCTATCTCTATCTCTCTTGCTATCTCTCTGTCTCTCTCTCTCTCTCTCTCTCTCTCTCTCTCTCTCTCTCTCTCTCTCTCTCTCTCTCTCTCTCTGTCTCTCTCTCTCTCTGTCTCTGTCTGTGTCTGTGTCTCTGCTGGAGAGGTATAAACCACGCCACCCAACACCCTGTGGCTCACCGCAGAGTGCCACTCATTCAGGGAGGAAAAACCCCATACAGGATCAACAACACTTTTCACCAGTTTAAGCCAAAGGGTTGAAATTACAGGTGCGGTCCTGTTCCAATATCTATTTCCATATCTGTTAATGTCATCTGCGGGGAGGCGGATGGGGGGTATTTTTTGTTGTTGCTGTCTATTAATACTGTCATTTTTTGCTAGGTCATCGGTATATTACACCTGCAAAAAATGCTGGAGCTAGACTGAACTGCTTAAATATGAGCTCTCTCCACCAACGAATAACTTCAGGATTAAGCTTCGAATCGCTGATTGAGGCCTCGGTGTGCCTTTCAGTGGGGTTTTTTTTGGGGGGGGGTGTTTGCGACAAGCTTTGCTGGGCCTCAGAATTACAGTACCATGCCACAGTGTTTGTTGCACAACGCACTTCTGCAAATGAAGTTCACAACTTGGGAATGAATAGGACGACTAAATCTCGTATTACAGTTATCAAATAGATGAGAATTACTTTTCCAGATTAACATCAGCATAGTGTGTGTGTGTATTCATTCTTTACCTGCCCTTGTATAGCTTTATTTACTGTGTGTGTGTACAGTGTGTGTGTGTGTGTGTGTGTATGCACATCTGTTTGTGTGTGTTGATGTAGAAAGGTCATGTCAGTCTCATCAGAAACGGTGTGACTATTCTGTTGGGTTCTGGGTTTAGAAGTAATCTGCTGATTGGAGAGTTGAACAAATAGGTTGACATAAAAATGACCAGTTCAGACAAAGCCAAGCAAAGTCTCTCTGAGGCATTTAAAAGGCAGGCAGATACTACATCATAGACCTGTGACTGTCATCAGAACACGATGCAATAGGTTCCCGTAGGAACACATGTAGAACTGGATGATAAAACAGAATATATGAACGGATGATTACGCAATAGCTTGATCGACTGATTGTGATTAGCACAAGCACATGGGAAATCCCGTTTCTTCCATGTGTTCCTGTCAATGCGAAGGTGTGCATCATGTGTCTGCCTGTTCGCTTGTGTATGAGCGAGTGTGTCTGTGTGCATGTGCACGTATTGTATTAGTGTGTGCGTGTGTGCGAGCGAGTGAGCAAGCTCCCCAGCATGGTAATGCAGTAAGTGATTAGCCATTTCCAGCAGCCGGGATGGAGGCCACATCAGCTCCCCCGCCCCGTCACACACGGCCGCTTAAAGCTCCCTGGTTAATCGCTGTTGATTCAGGCACTGTGAAGGTCACCTATCGCAGGCCCCGATGCTCAGAGTCGGGGCCGGCCAGGACCCCTTGGTAGCTGCGCAGCAACTTCACAGTGCCATGACCACAGCCAAACAGAGGCGCAAGCGCACACACACACACACACACACACGTTTCCAGGGAAGAGCATTCATGCAGGGCACAAATAGCAACATACACAAACATGCACACGCACTGATACAAATACAGTAGTATACCGAGAACAAGCAATTTAACATACAAACGATCCTAATATTAGCCGACCGAGAGTGTCTTCATGCGTGAAACATGCTGTAATATCCCCTTAAAACCCCTTTCCTGCAGCTCTTGTCCCAGCCAAGTCGACTGGAATCCCATGCTCCCTGTAAAGGGAGAGAACAGCCGTGTATAACTACGAGTGCTGTGAGGCAGTGAGGCAGTGATCTCTCTCACGCTTCTACATCCTGCCTCGTCGTGGGAACTTCTCTCTCTCGAATTTCTCACAATGACGATGATGCGGATTGCGAGGCTGACAATGGTGCTGAATGTAATTACGACGATGAGGAAGATGATGGTGATGATGATGATGATATGGTGGAGGAAGAGCAGATTGATGATGCCAACAGTGCGAGCAATTCCACACAATTCCACACGTTGTCCCTGCAGGCTCAGGGATGATTATATACAGTCTCTGAGATGATACATGGAATGACACTGACTGAGGATGCACCACTCACAATCAATATACGCTTACGTACACACACACTTTTATGTATACATGCAAGCACCCACCCCTGCCACATACACATACATAGAGCTGATTAACCCATCTTCTGAACATTGCGCCTCCTTTTCCGAGTCCTCCTCCGCAATCAGGATGATTTCACACCTAACTCAAATCAGCTCTTTTTCCTCAAACACTCATTTACCCCCTGAAAGGCTGCAGACAGAGAGAGACAGGTTTAATCACGCTAAAGAGCTAATCACATCGCAGTGTTTCGGTTAGCATCGACTAACGTAAGGGTTAGCCTCAGGAGAAAGAGTTGTGGTGTGACTTTTGCTGAGCTACCCCAAACCAGCGTTGGCCACTGCCCTGTATGTGATGAGGAGAAATTAATATACACACACAAACATACACGAAATAGGCACCGACACACTACTCGATATGTTTTTGTAATCCACGTGAAAAGTTGAGACGTTTGCGGGTCACAATCCCAAATTTTCTTCACGGGCTCCTCCGGCGTTGAATACATTACCACTTCAACCCCTAGTTTCACATAATTCCATCCGATTTAATAAAGAATTGATCAAAAGCACGGGCGAAAAACCAATTAATGCCTTTCACAAATGATTCCCCCCGATGCTTTTTAGCATATCAAATAACAGCTTTGAGATACTATCTCTTCCCCGGCTCCCTTTCTTGCGTTTATCCCATATTCCATTCTAATCTTCATTTTGACTTTGGAGGAAAAAACTTGGCAAAGCAGAGTGAGACAGGTCAATCAGATAGAATGCTACTTTTCACCCCCAAGTCGCAGAGTAAGGGATATTGGTTTTAATGAAATATTCAAAATATTGGAGATAAGATGGGTTTTTTCTCGAAGCGAGTTACTTAATTAAGGGGGTATTATGTTCAATAACATTTTGTGTCATGTATTGTAATTTGGCGCCTTACCTTTCAGGGCCAATATGTTGTCTCTATTCTTGCCCATTAGACCTAGAGATTATTGTGAAATATGGATGTCCGCCATTTGCCATCCCCAGGGAGTCTTCTGAACGCCGATTCCTTAAAATAATGGAAACATGGGATAAACAAAGTGTGTGGTTACAGATGAAGCTAAATGAATTCTTCTGTTTCACCCCCTCGGCCTGTCTCTTTTCCCTCGGTTTCTGTCTGTGTTATGTTTTCTCTCTCTCTCACACACACACAGACTCAGACACACACACACACACACAGACCCAATACCCCCCCCCCCCCCCTCCCCGAGGGCTCTTCATGTGTTTCTGACTGTTATCCAACATGACAGTGGTTGTGACACCTCAAGGTACAGCAGAGAGACCCGGACCTTGACTTTCTGTTTCCTGTGTGTGTGTGAAGGGGGGGGAATAGACTTTTACTAAACACCAAACTGATTTGAAGTTATCCTTATTGAGTACATGTGTTTCTTGTTTGTGTGGGGAAGGGGTCATTTTCATTGAACACAACACTGACCTGTAGTTAACCTTCTTCAGAGTGTAGCTGGTTAGGCATAAGTAGGTTCTAGCTGACCCTACAGACACACACACAGATGGTCAGAGAGAGGGGACATGAGAAAGGGAAAGCGGAGATGTCCCAGACAGCCATATGCGCACATGCAAACACACATGCAAACACCCCCACTGGCTCTGGGGGGGGGGGGGTATATCACGTGTAATCTGACAGGTCAACCTCTGAACAGTAATGAGAATTTAAATGTTTTGAACGTGTTTTTAACACGCTCCAAAGTCAATCTGACACCATGTCAATTAGTCATCATCTTTAGGCATCCCCAGCTGACCCGTATGATTTAGACACACACACACACACACAGCGATGCTCATTTAGTGCCCTCTCCTTGTCAGCGAGCATCAGTTCATCCCCCATCTTAGGTGATCAGTTTTTATGATTAGCTTTTGCTGCTGTTTTTGTCATCAAATTGGGATGAGTATTGCCTGTGGTCACACATTTGCAATAATTAAGTTCACATTGCAATGAGCTGGATCATTCAGGCACCTCTGTGTGTTTGGGGGTGGGGTGGAGGGGGCGGGGCACTGTGACAGTACCCAATCCGCATTTCACCTTCCCTATAGAGCCGGCCTCAGTAAAAAGTACCAACAAAATATGAACCGGTCAATAGTGTTCTCTGCAGAAAAACAACATGGATGGGATACTAGCCGCTGTGTGCATTCTGCTGTTGTCATAGTAATACCAAGCAGCTGTAGGTAAAACAGGTAGGATTTTTTGGACAAGTAGGGGACAGGAAGGGACAGGAAAGAAAGAAAGAGACAAAAAAGCAAAGATGGAATGGGAAATGTTGTTTAATTCAAATTCGATGCGAATTTGATGCAACAATACACTGAAGTTTGGGGTATTCCATGTGGACGCATGTTCCTAACCAGCATTTCCTTGCGTTCAACTATGCAATACAATTGTCTGCCTCCGATCTTCTTTGCGATTGTTTGTGTCTGACAATTCACCCTAAACCAAACACTAACCCTCACCCTAACCTTAATCCAACCCTTAGCCTATAAAGCGTTACTATTTTAACAGTGATATTTGCCTTCAGTAAACGCAGAAGAAACACAGAAGAAACACAGAAAAAGATAATACATAGTTTAGGTCTGTGTGAATGGTCTGTTTTCATTGATTTGCTGTGAAGGCCAGGTGAATTGATGTCAATTTTCCAAGCGTTTGTGGGTGTTTGCGTGAGAGCTTTAGTACATGTGTTTGTATATTCATGATGATTGTTTTGCCGGATGATTGCCAGTGTCTGCAGCCCTGTGCTGCATTCCTCCCATCTCCATAATCCTGCCAACTTGTGCTTCGAAGACCGCCAGCATATTACATTAACACCACAAATCCTTGTGTGTTGCCTAGAGAAGGCTAGCACATATGGGAGGGGGGGACTTTTCTCCCTCCCTCCTTTCAACCTTTCATCCCTCTCTCATTGTCTTGCCATCCCTGCTTTCTGAAGTCCAGACTTCATCCCTCCATCCTCCATGGTGGTCAGTAGCTCCTCCGTTTGTCTTTCTCTCACTCTCTCCGCAGGATTTTGAATGATTTGACCCGTTCTCCTCGTCCCTCTTTACTCCTGTATTCCTGTTCCCATCACTTTTTGAGATGTTCTTGAATGTGATGTCTCTGTAATGACACACACACACACAACCCATTTGTGGGGCTTTTAGTGTGAAGGGATATCATTCAGTCCTGTTCAAAATCCTGTGTTCCCTATCCTTTAACCTTAACCCCCAAACATATCCTGAACCTTATCTCCTAATCATAAAACCATCCCTACTATCCCTAATTTTAATTTACTACCCCTATTTCATGTCATTTGAACCCTAACCCCCCTACAACCCCCTAGGAATTGCACCTCAACCTTTCGGGACCAAGAAAATGTCTGGAGATTTTGGTTCCCCGCAATGATAGTTAAACAAGTTCATTTACACACATGCGCAGTGAGGTTTATTTCAGAGGAAGGACTCGGCAGAGGTGAATCACGTCGGGTTTACCAATCCACATCTGCCCTCGCCGGCCGACCACAGTACACACCTGCGTCAGCCCATCACGATATACCAACGTCCCAGAGGGACAGTGACTTATTTACAGCCGTTTCCCAACTCTGGCAGACTCCATAAACACTGTTTAATTGGACTCTTTATTTCCATTCTTCTCTGGCTGTCTGGGTCTTTTTCTGACAATTTCTCCTTCTCTTTTGCAGTTTCTTTTTGTTCCTTTTTTTAATTTTTTAAACCCCCTCTGACTCTCATCTGGAAAGTCTGCGGGCGGTAAACAGCAGACGGTCTACTGCTGCCACCCAGTGGCCACTTTAGGGTGCACACGCCTTTCCCAGCATTACTGAGAATCTGCAGAGGACATTTAAAGGGCGTGTTACGTCTCACTGCATTATTGGTTCATTTATCATATTTGGTCCTCTGCAAGGTCTCCCCGCCACAAATAATCCCATCTGATTGATGTCAGCGGAGAGCAATACAATTGCAGCCTAGTCTGGTATTCAAATCTCTCCGAAACCCATGCACTGTGAGAGTACTCACATCGTCAAACGTCAGCAGGCTCAGACGACACGTGCCAGACAATAAGTAGAATGTCATGTCGTCAAGCCTTCTCTGGCCCTGGAATATGATGTGAGTAAAAACGCAAACCTTAAAAAAAAGAGTCCCCATACATTTTAAATCAGGCCCAACCTGTTTGCATTTACCTTTCTCTCTCATACACGGACGAGGATTTAGCCACTTTGGAACAGCCCATGCCTTCTTGTGGGGTATCTATGCTTTAAAGAGCCGGCCACCCGTCACATCTTGCAAACGCTGACATTTCCTCAGAGGAGTAGAGCACTGGGAGTTGGAGGGCTGGTAAGGGAGGAGAAGGTGGTGGCCAGGATTAAAGGGCTTCTGGTGTTTTTCTAATTGCCTAACTCTGACTGTAGAATGTTCAGGAAAAATGCATTCTGGTCCTGAAAGGCGACAGATCCATGATATGCGACACACAGGAGCTCAAATACGTTTCTGATATCCTTACACAGTACATTTGATCTTATAGAGAACAGTAGGTCAGACAAGTGCTTACTTTAGTCTATAACCACTGTTTGTGGTTATATTAGATCCTGTCTTTGTTCTGTAGCCTACTGGCCGTGAATCTGAAAAACAAAGGTGCATGAATGCGGTTAAAAAGCTGTATGAGATTCCATTCTTATTGCATGTATTTGATTTGGGACATTTCATTTGTGGGAATCCTCCACAACGCGATAATACAACTGTCCGAATGATATACAGTGGGAGAGAGGTCAGAGAGCAACGAGAGACTTTAAAAAGCCAACATGTACCTATGACATGTACACTGCGAGGCATTTCACCACGCTAGTCTCACGAGCCGTTCAGATCCGCACTGAGTCGCAATGGTTCCATTTGACCGGGCTGAAACACCCACCTGTAAGATCACCGTTCACACGCCTCATCAGCTGCTGTCTCTCTCCGTCTGGAGAGAGGCATAGGGGCGGGGCTCGCCCGCTCTCGAGTGAGATGTTCACAGCTTTTATCCTAATGGAACTCTCGTATGTAATTTGCCTGCTAATTATGCTGAGTGGGTCTGTCTGTCTTTTTTTTGTTGGATAAATCAGCCTCTTTCTTTGTGGCTCACACGTTCATCATCAGAGTACTGATTTGCGCTTGAGACATTTCACTGTAAGTTAAGTGCCACGCGCTCTCTCCGGCGCATGCAAAAAAACATCTTCGGGGAAGACATCTTTAGCTTTAAAGCCTTTTTATAAAAGACGTGTTTATCCTGTACACTGTAGGTGGCGAGACCAGGACCCAGAACAGCAAAAACTGTGGATCTGTGTCCTCAGTGTTAATACAGCAAGATGTTTGTGGCCCAGGGTGTTAGCTTGCAGTAGCTCTAAAAACGTGAGTTTCACACAAATACACACACACACCAAGTGGGGGTGAAAAAGGAAAAAAAACGAAAGACACAAGCGAGAACAAAAGAAGCCCGACTCACTCATGGGAGTGGAACACCAGAACCCAGACAAAAACGTCTTCGGTCACAAAGCAGTTTAGCCACATGCAGCAAAGTTTAGAGTTTTAAAAGCCTGAGGTTGTTGGTCTCAGGTGAGTCTAATGACTGGGGGAAATCGCAGCAGTCCTCCACTGTGTCCTCCTCTGTGTCCTCCTCTGTGTCCTCCTCTGTGTCCTCCTCTGTGTCCTCCACTGCTGCCAGGCGGAGGCATGACAACGTGCTGTAGTCAGGGCAGTTGTGCCCTTGTTGTTTACAAACAGCAGTTCTTTATCTATCGGCCAGCACCTTGGAGACTGACAACATAATGAAAATTGATTGGCTCTTAATACACAGGAAGTCTTTTCATTACATGAGTGCTCAGTGGTAGCAGTGTCCTTAATCCAGAGAAGGCCATCTGAATACACACCTCATCACACACACACACACACACACACAAACACACACAAACTTACACTGCATGCCATGTATTTGACCTTTTCTTCTACGTGGGAAAATGTTATCAAATTTTAAAGCAGATTGAAGAGGTAATTGTTCTGGAAAGCCACGTGGTTGAATGAAATGATTGATTTGATTTTGCCATCGCACTTACGGACTAAAGCCAATGCAATATCTATATCTAATTAATCAATGGGCTAGTTCACTGGCAGCACGGCGTCAGCTACACGCCTTTACTAACATGGATGAGCAAGTCTTGAGTCCAGCATGGGATTTGGAAGAGCTGTGTGTTCGTAGTGCAACGCCTCAGTGGGGGATTTTTATGAATGAAGATGCCAGCAAACGGAATGACTGCATGAGCATAACACCAATGTCACACACCATTTGTGTGTCCGTGTGTGTAAGGCATCCTTGTGCGGGCACCGGAATTGAACAGTCAATAGAAAATCTGTGTGTTAAAGTTAGCAAGATCAAGAAAGACCTCACATGCACATGCAAAGAGAATCAACAATTCGCTTGTGACGAAAGAAAGAAAGAAGAAGATCTGTATTTATATTCTACAATTCGTCTCTCAGAGGACCACCCCCCCCCCCCCCCCGGCCGCCCCGGGTGTGAGTCTGTCAGTAAACATCAGGCCAGGAATCAGACAACATGATGGTGAACCTCCCTGATCCCCTTCACACATCTCTACAGGGACTGGAGTGAAACAAGCCGGGGTCCCGAGGGGTCACCGTTTCCCCTCGATGCTTTCCGTTTCTTTTTAGTAATGTCTTTGTCATTTCCCCCCAATTCCAGTATCTCTTTTCTCAAACCGTCTCTTTTGTCTCATCGCTATTTCCTCTCGCTTTCGTTTTCTCCGTTTTGATTTTGGTTTCATACCCTCTCTTCATCCCCCTTTCCTGTCACGTTTTTTCTTGACCTTCAATTTCTCCACCCTGCCGTCGCTATCTCTCACCCTCCTTTTCCTCCTTCCCTTTTTCCTGACTCCATTGTGTCCTTGGGCGTCCCCACTCTCTCCTCTCCTCCCCTCTCCTCCCATCTCTCTCCTCTCCTCCAATCTCTCTCCTCTCCTCTCCTCCCGTCTCTCTCCTCTCCTCCCCTCTCTCTCTTCTCTTCTGTTCTCTCTCTCTTCTCTTCTGTTCTCTCTCCTCCCCTCTCCCCTCTCTCTCCTCTCCTCCCCTCTCTCTCCTCCCCTCTCTCTCCTCTCCTCTCCTCTCCTCCCCTCTGCTGCTTGGCATACAGGGTGTAAAATTAGCCTGAGAACGCTCTCTTGGGGGGTGGAGAAGGGGGGGAGTGAAAAGCATCTAATCGTACATAATAACATATTGATCACGGTGTAATTGTAGACTACATCAGCAGTTTCTCTGGCATTGCTGTCGGGGGGAGTGCACATGGTGTGCACAAGGATCAAGGGAGTGCGTGCGTGCGTGTGGAGTGTGGGGGAGTGTCTGTTTCTTGCAAATTGAGTTCTCACAGCTGCGAGAAGGAAATGAGTGTTTGTGTGTGTGTGTGTGTTTGCTGGCTGGGTGGTGTGAAGAAAGAAGAGGGAGGGTGAAGGAAGTAGACGGAGATTGAAGTGGCAGAGAGAGAGAGAGAGAGAGAGAGAGAGAGAGAGAGATGAAATATACAGACAGAGTTGGAGGCCCAGGTTTCAGTGATGGCTCCAGGGCCAAATAGTGGGGATGATCTACAATCATCCCTAGTATTTCTCGGTAAAAAGGTTTTGGTGTGTTCCGCTGGGTGGCGTACACGTGTGACAGTGGTTTTCCGAGGGAGTCTTGCTTTTCCAACAGTTGACAGATGTGTTGTCAAGGGGGAGTCCGTTTCAACCTCACCTGCTGGTAACAATGATGGAAAAGCAGCAAGGGGTGACAGTGCGTGTGTGTGTGTGTGTGCGCGTTCCTGTGTGTGCTGTCACTCTTGCTTTCTTCATGTAAATCATTTTTGAACCACAGGCCGACATGTCACAGCGGGGATCACGTGGAACGCGCGGTGGGCCAAACGAATGCCCTCTTAAGCCTCTCTGTTTCTCATCTGTCCACCTGCATTCCCACGGACAGAGGCCGTCATCCTTTCGAAGTTAGCGAAGCCGCGGTGACCCCTTAACGTTCACGCCCTTCTGTCTCCTCTCCTTCCCCCCTCCTCCTCCCCCCCCCCCCCCCTCTTCCTCCAATCTCACGCCTTCTCCAACCCCCTCCCCCTACTCCCCCCACCCCCCACCTACCCCACAGAGGCCTCCATCCTCTCCTACGACGGCAGCATGTACATGAAGGTGGTGATGCCCACCGTCATGCACACGGAGGCCGAGGACGTGTCCCTGCGCTTCAGGTCCCAGCGGGCCTACGGCCTCCTGGTCGCCACCACGTCCCGCGACTCGGCCGACACGCTGCGGCTGGAGCTGGACGGCAGCCGCGTCAAGCTCACGGTGAACCTAGGTATCGTATGCCAACCTCCCTCTCTCCCCCTCCTCCTCCTCCTCCTCCTCCTCAACTCCCCACCAGTCTTGCCCATGTGGCACATTCCTCCTGCCCCCCCCCCCCCTACATCTCTTTGTCCTCTCCATTCTTCTCTCCTCCCTCCATTCTCCTCATGGTGATTTCCCATCTATCTTTTTAAGCTCACGTATAGTTTTTAGCGTTACGTATAATGGATACGGAATACCTTATTTTCTACATAATATTATGGCTTCTTACATACTGTTGCATGGATGTTACTATGATTATGTTTATGTTCTATAAGATACATTTTGGATTGTTGAGTGAATAAAATATTGATAGTGGATAGCATTTATGGCATTAAGTCTGGTCCATGTATCAAATTGACTGTCTTTGGTTAATATGTTGTTTCATTGGTAAACACAGGCCATCTTTTGAACAGACACCATAGTCATTGTCATAGTCCTGTACAACTGCTTTTGAGACAGTCACAGCACAAATATAATTACATTTTGTATATATATACATACATATATTCATATAAGGCTACTTAATTCCAACAGCATTAATGTTTTCAGTGAATTGTTTAGGAACGTTTAGATAATATTATAAAAACAGTGCTGTGACTTTCTACGAGGTGACTTGTCAGTTAGTCCACTGATCTTTATCCATCTTTAACAGGATTATGGAAAAAAAAGAACCTTACCATTTTCCCACTAACACCATGTTCCTGTCTTTAATACATATCAAGTTGTAAATCACCCATTTTTACTTATTTATTTTGTTGTAAGCAGGTATCTTTTTTGACAGTGTTCTTGGGAGTCAGTCGATGTCTATATATATACACAGTGCCCATAGCAGTCAGCAATCAACTCCATTTCCCATCATGCTTTGTCAAAAGATGGTATTCACCCCTTCAAAGGCCTCCAGCCTGCGGCCCGTCAGGCGGACAGCCCGAGAACAGAGCCCAGCCACACCTGCAGCTGGCTGCACCCCAGCACACCTTCTCTCTCTCTTACTAACACCTGTGTGTTACTAAGAGGAAAGAAGCCAAACATCTCAGCACATATCATTTAGATCAAATCGAACCATAACATAAAAATATATAGCTTTACCTGTTTTAGTTGGTTTGACAGAGTTTTTAGTTCGCTAGAGTTGAAAGAGTTCCACATAATTGTAGTCATTTAACACATAGCAACAAAACACTATTAGCAACTTAAGGTTCAATTGGCTTGGGTCGAGATATCAGTGAAACGTGATTATTTGTGTTCAATATCTTCCAACATTAGGTAGTTTAAGGTTTGTTGGATAGTCAACAAAAGTAATGCATTATAAAGGGCTTACTCCATGCCTAAGACCGTCTCTGTGACAGAGTCACTTGATACATTGATAGTGACGTGTTTCACTAGGCCCTAGTGACTAAAGACAGTTTGAAATTACTCTAGGGGGTTCTGTGCCTCTGCAAGGTGCTGGTGCTGATTGGATCGTGGCTGTTCGCTCCCACTTTTCTGTTGCGGTTGACGACACATGAAAACACCAGCCACATAGTGACCAACCCAGACTGTCCCTCTTGGGCACCCATACCAAATCTGCCCCTTCTCGGGACCGTTAGTGTGCATAATACAGTAGTAAGACTTAACAAAGACATAACAAAATTCAAGACATTGGATTGAATAGGCCAAATTATACTCTTGGTGCAAACTATGGCTGAGTTGGAAATGAAAAGATATGGACAAACACTTTTGCACTAAATTGCACTGGACTTCAAATATCCATGGTTCCATGAGTAAGAGCCTCTATCACCGCCTTCTTGCTAAATATCAGACATATGAATTGAATTGCCTGTTTAGTCAACAAGTTGGTGTGAAGGCTTTGGAGCAGGATACTTTGAGTTATATTTTAGAATAAAAATATATGTAAGCCAAGACTGGGTTGAAGAAGCTATGTGGTTGGTACAATACAAGCGGCCATTTTACAGATACACAATTAAAACCACTACTTCTACACTTATAGTCGATGTTTAACGAACAATAAATATATATAATTGCTGAAAAATAGCTGTGTTTAATTAAACAGTAGTACTCATATCTACTTTATCATTGCAGTTCCCCATAAGACTAAGTACATTGATGTTGTTTGACTGAATTAATAGCTAATTTGGTAATCACAAATGTGCTACTGTCAGTTACCATAAGGACACTGATATCAAAGCTAACACTTGGCCATTTTAGCTTACAAATACCTTTTAAAACAAAATGGCCGCCGCTCTGCATGTGGACGTCCCCGGAAGGGTGGATTTATTGTTATTGGATGTCTGCAGCTAACCTTGAAGGATGCAATTTCATCTGTCATTTATTCTTCCCCATCTAGACTGTATCAGGATAAACTGTAACTCCAGTAAGTTAACACTCAAGTTTCATTTTGCTCTTTGACTGTATTCTACTGTTTGAGAGGAATGTGCTTCTTTAAAAGTGTGATCCTGGCCTTTCTCTTATCCCTTTGGTGTGGAGGATGAGTGTGCCTTTTCAACTGGTCTGACCCACCAGTAGGTCAAAAGAGACTGCTAAACTGGGACAGAGCGAGTGGTGATTTATTAATCTTCATAGCTTTCATAGTTTATATCGATAGCACATGTGCTATGAGTTTCTCAATATAATAATCATTGTCAGCTGTTAGAGGACCATTCAATGTTTTCACGAGTGTTTTCACAGGGGAGAATAAGCCAGAGTCAAAAATGTATGTAAATATGATCCAACTTAGACGTTAAAGATTAGAAAATCACCACTCAGTATCATTGTTTGAATCCAGATGATAGATTATTTAATGCAAACTGAGTTTCATCATAAATTGATTTTTTATGATTTTTTTTTATCTTAAAAATTCTGTATTTATTTAAAAAAAACTTTGAACACGTTACTTTTATGATTTACTGGTAAGATGAAATATATTTATGTTAAGCATTTGAAACACTTCCACATTCATAAAACCACAACTTATATGTATCGATACCATTTTTTAATTCAAAATACTAGATAAACCTGGTTTACATAATACTTTTTATACAAATTATATGATGAACTCTGTTTGATAAGCTCTGTTTGCATATACTGTAGGTCTGTCTATAATGACAACATTAGTGTAGTACCACAACATATACAAGCACAAGAAGGGCCCATTATATCTTTTAATATGGTTGGGAGGTTTTCAGTACAAATGGGATCAACACAAACTGCTTTTACTCATGAATAGGTTGTGGAATCCTTCAACTTTGTCGGACTTATTGTAATTTACACTTATTTAAATTATTCACTCGTGTTTTTCTCATTATTGTTTCTTTGTGGCCTTAAACTTAAAGCTAATTCTTGAGGAGGTAAGTAACCCATAAGAAACTAACATTATGTTACCACAGCCTTCCTGTCAATGACAAGATGAAAACATGAGCTATCCTCACTGCTCATTGATTCATCAGGGCATAAACACTTGTCTCTGTATTCGTCATCTAGGAAATAAGCCACTAGACTCTGAAGTGCATTTTGAGTGCCAACCCCAGTCCCAGTGACATTGAAGGGCACTTGAGAACAGGAATGAAGGAACTTGAAATCAGTTATGCAAGGCAACATTCCTCTGCATGTGAAGACTGCACTAGTTTAGTATGGACATGGCAATGATGACTAGAACTGACATAACCTAATGATATACTTCAGGGGCTTTCTTTCAAACATAACTGTCTACAAACAAAAGCAACTAAAAGTATCGTGATTTTAGTAAGTCAACAAATTACAATCACGTCAACTAATGTGGGCATGAATGTAGAACTACAATGGCATATGAAGTGCAGTCCTCACAATAAGATATATAACAGTTAGTATACTTTTATGACCTGCCCATCTGTGGTCAAGACTGAAACTTGCAGCTGGCCCAAATAATAGAACTCGACACCTTTAACTGACAGCATGAGCAAACAAGAAGCTCTTCCAATCCATGCAGCAGTTCCCCTCAGGCATCTGGGGTCATCTGTGTGTGTGTGAATGTCATAGCCTGTTTGGTTCGACCATTTCAATTCAGCACTACAGCAATGACAGGGCGAGAACAGGGAGAGGTGTCTCAGCAAATAGTTTGCCCCGTGGTTATGGAGGACAGACAGGTTGTGGCAGTTCTCGGGGATGAAAGGGATTTACTGAAGCCAACTGGGGAAACCAGTTGACCAGTTGATGGGAGTCAGTTGGCTGAGCGGTGAGGGAGTCGGGCTAGTAATCCGAAGGTTGCCAGTTCGATTCCCGGTCATGCCAACTGACGTTGTGTCCTTGGGGAAGGCACTTCACCCTACTTGCCTCGGGGGAATGTCCCTGTACTTACTGTAAGTCGCTCTGGATAAGAGCGTCTGCTAAATGACTAAATGTCTAAATGTGATCCGACATGAAAAACAGGCGATCAGTGCTGTGGATCTTTTCGGGCTTTAAACACAGTAACCTTGTACTTGAGGATGGCATGTAATACTTAGAACACTGGTAATCCTAGCATTATCGTGGTATTGGAGTTGATTATAAAACTATATAAAATGAGCTGAATGATTCACACTTTCTTTATTCACTGTTTGATATATTAAAACATTGTTTACAGTGCTTTGTTCTATCTCACATATTCCTTTTGTGTTGGTTATTCCAGGGTAAGGTATTTGTTTTAAATCCTACATTTATGCTACAATAATGATAAGCATTATCATTATATAGTCGTCTGTACCATATTTTGATAATACGTGTTCAATTTGAAAGAAGGTATTTCTTGACCCTTCCATGAGTAAAAGCTGTGGAATTGTTGCATCACAGAAATGTTTTCTGCTGAATCTATATTTCAAATCAGCAGTGCAGTCAATATGAGTGGTCAAGTTTTCAAAATGATATATTTTCTGGAAAATGTGGTTATGTAGAATAATTGTATGTAAAAAAGAATATATATTTAAAGAACCAACTCTTTGTTTTCCAATTAAACTACTACATTTAGTAAACAATATAATTTGGACACCAAGAACATGACAAATGGAGGATTTTAGTCAATAATGTGCCAGAATATATTTGGGAACATTTCTCTTGTGAAATTACAGAGTGCTGCCATTTTGTCCAACATCGTAGTTGCTTCTGGCATCATGCTTCTGGGGAAAAAAGCCACCAGGCACCTTTTATGGAAAACAAAGATTTGGTTTGAGATGCAGAATGACTTTAACTTTGTGACTAACCATCATTCTCAGGCAAGGGACCAGAGACCCTGTATGCTGGGCAAAAGCTCAATGATAATGAGTGGCATACAGTACGCGTGGTCCGCCGTGGCAAAAACTACAAGCTCATGGTTGACGATGATGTTGCAGAAGGTACTATAACACATCCCATTGGTTCACAGTCTGAGCAAAAGCAAAAAAAAACAACAACATAGTAACTTTTTGTACAGTATGTGTTATAGCATTTAGGTTTTGTTAAAGATTTAGGTCCTTAAAGACCTTAATTCCCCTGAATCTTAAACCTTTTTAAATACAAGTATTTTCCAGTGATACAGGTGAATTGTCGAATTGTCCCTTGATCAATAGATGAAACATTATTTCAAATTTTCATCTGTAGAATTACTTTAAAATTGGGACAGAATACGACTCGTGAAGTGAGTTAATTCGTCCAAAATGTGGCCACATCAAATTCAGTCTGTTTGTGTTAGTATCAGACAGTGGTCTCTTCTCTCTTCTTTCTTGTTTCTGTGTCACCCATCCACTTCACCACACTCCTGTTCCAGGCCAGATGGCGGGCGACCACACCCGTCTAGAGTTTCACAACATTGAGACAGGCATCATGACGGAGCGACGTTTCGTCTCTGTTATCCCTTCCAGCTTCATCGGACATCTGCAAAGCCTGAGGTTCTCATCCCTAAACTCTACAACTAGCAACATTGACTAGATTACTGGGGGGCATTGGTATAGCTCAGTGGAAGAGCATTTGACTTAAGTTCAAGAGGTTGGAGGTTGGAACACCCACCACCCTGAACGCTTCATTTATTACACTATTCTCCACCTAACCTTCCTTAGCTAACACCATCCAGATAACACAGTCAACCTTTTCTTAACTAACTGTTCCCTAACTTCCATTGCTAGCTAACTCTGTTTGTTAACTAACTTTCTTAGCTAACTGTTCTCTAACTACCATTGCTAAGTAACCCTGTTGGCCGACTAGTTTTCTTATCTAATTTCTTCTTTAGCAAAATAATTCTCAGATAGTTCAGTTTTTTTACAAACCAGCTCCTATCACCAAAACCCTTATTCTTGACAAGCTAAGGCCTTAAAGCTAACATAATGGACGTAGATAACATTTATTATTTACATAGAAGTCCAGGATCTTATGTGTTTTTAAAATGTCTCCCTCTTTCCTCTATTCTCTCTATCCGCCCCGCACTAGATTCAACGGTATGCTCTACATAGACCTGTGCAAGAACGGTGACATTGACTTCTGCGAGCTCAATGCTCGCTTTGGCATGCGTTCCATCATTGCTGACCCCGTGACCTTCAAGAGCAAGAGCAGCTACCTTAGCCTGGCGACGCTGCAGGCCTACACATCCATGCACCTGTTCTTCCAGTTCAAGACCACCTCACCCGACGGCTTCATCCTCTTCAACAGCGGAGATGGGAATGACTTCATCGCAGTCGAGCTGGTCAAAGGGTAGGTGTGGTGAAGCAGGTGTGATAGATGATTGAGTGTACTCCCACTGATGTAAGCATTCTATCGGACAAATCGGATTGGTTAAAGGGGACAACCCTAAAAATACTCCAATCAGATCATTGGATGTACTTATGAGTAACCATTATTATTACTATTATTTACGTAGCCACTGACCTTTGATCCCCCTTTAGGTACATCCACTATGTGTTTGACCTGGGCAACGGTCAAAACCTCATTAAGGGCAACAGTGACAGGCCTCTCCATGACAACCAGTGGCACAATGTGGTCATCACCCGGGACAACAGCAACTTACACACGCTGAAGGTTGATGCCAAGGCAGTCAGCCAGGTGGTGAATGGAGCCAAGAACCTTGACCTGAAAGGTAATGCACAAAACACACGCTGCATTCATCGTTAGCCGAGATCTTGTATCGACGACAGGAGAGTTGAACCGCACAAGAAAATGGTTCTTTGTGCTCCTTGAACAACTCGTTAACAATTTTTGCCCGATGAATCCTGGCATTGTGCAAGGAAAAATCAGTTGATGGGATGACCTAGTCATTCAGTACATTCAGGAACTCATCTGACTTTTTTGCCACACAATGTTGCTTAGCCTAGACATGAACAGTTAAAGAAACCCCAGATCATAACACTGCCTCCAGAGTTATTATAGTGGGCTATATGCATGATTGGAGCATTGCTTCATGCTCTTCCCTTCTTACCCTGATGTGCTCATCGCTCCGGAATCAAATCCGGACTCATTAGACCTTTATGTTCCCTAGCATAATGCTCTTTTTTCTCCCTGGTCAGCCTCACTAACCAGTGTGGTTCTGGTGGCCACACAGCTGTTTAGTCCCAATCCTGTCAGTTCTCGTCTTCATGTGCGTGTGGAAATGCTTTGACTTTCACTATTAAACATCGCCGTGAGTTCTACTGACGATTGTTTTCGATTCAACTTCACTAAGCGTTCAAGTGATCTCCTATCACTTCCTATACAAAAAGCTTCTTTTTTTTTTGCCCTGGCAGTGTATGTGTTTTTGTTTCATTTAACTTCTATCTGAACCAGGAAGCCAATAATTACAATATGCCATGAGGGATATTGAAATGAGTGAGGGGAATGTTGGAAGCTTTCTCATCTAGCAATGTTGCATGCAGGATACAGCACTTCTGCAATCGACTAGACAGTGTCTCCTGTCGGACACGTTCCACCAGCTGCACGTGCAGTGAACAGTTCTATAATCCATGTTCTGTGTCAAATAATTTCCCATGAAACAGACCCCCTGGTCTCTGAAGCATTCACAATAAGAAATACAATTCTAGAATCCCTGGTGTAGGATTTAGTCAGCATGTTTTATGGTCCCGAATTTTCGGGTTGTTTTGTGTTCATCCTGGTCACCTGCTTCTCTGTTGTCTTCCGTCCAGGTGACCTGTTCATTGCTGGGCTGGGCCCCAACATGTATGGCAGCCTGCCCAAGCTGGTGGCCTCCAGGGATGGCTTCCAGGGCTGCTTGGCATCGGTAGACCTTAACGGGCGCTTACCGGACCTCCTCAACGATGCACTGTTCCGCAGCGGGCAGATAGAGCGCGGATGCGAAGGTACACCCTCCCTCAAAACCATGTCCGACTCCGACTTGAGCTCAAACGATTATGACCCCAACTACAACCCTAACTACAACTCAAACTCCAATTACAATTACAACTCAAACTCGAGTTCAGGAAGTCCATTTTTCCTCCTCAACTCCAACAGTAGCTCCATCTCCCTACGCCCGTATGCCCCCCCCTCCATCCTACTAACCCTGCTGGTCACCTCACTCACCCAAACGACCCACTGATTGGGTTCAAACTAGACTGGGACCAACTAAAGTCCTCTACATCGGCCTCCCACCCCTTTCCAGTTCTTATCGGCCACATTGGTCGCGCATTGATCATGTCCACATGACCTTGGGGCTCAAAGCCGTCCAGTAACGTGTAGTGCAAAAATACTACAGCCAGGTGCCCCATTGTTTTCATGAAATCTCATCATTTATTTGCGCATTTTATTTGTGTTTTGTCCGTAGAAGCTTGTCAGTGGTTACTAGAACATGACAACATATTTTACAAGTTTGGACAGGTAGTGGTGGTGTTTTAGTATGTGCAGTAAAGACATCATGTTGTTGTCAGTTTTGTTTTTAATTTGAGTGTTATAGCTAATTGAATTGTTGATGCAGATAGATCTTTGTTTTGCAATCCCATCTTCAAAATGCAGATGTGAAAGTCATATATTTAATTCAGGATATATGTTGTGCACAATATTGATATAAGCAGTGACAGAACAATGCCAGAGCGTTTTTACTCTGAGAAAACAGTTGTCATTCACTGCTTGAATGTAAAATGAATTCAGCTTTTCTTTATAACAATGCAAAGAAAATGCATCTAGATAAGAAATCTCTTTACGAGCATGGAAGGAACCAGTCAGCAAATATTTAGCCGTGTGCACAAAACTATAATGCCAAAGGTTTCAGTTTGTTTTGTGTCGATTTCAAATATTCCATGATGATTAGGCTAAAGTGGCCTTTGGAAATGTTGTTTTTGCACTAGCATCAGATTTCACAATGAACAAGATGTCTTTGTTACTTAAACTTTTAACCCAAAGTCTCAATTACACATTCCTCATTTGTAGCAAATGAGTAACAATCAAGCTTACATCAACCGTACTTGTTTGCATGTACATGTAGACATTTATTTTCTCTACATTTCCATAGCATGTTGCTCTTGAGTGAAAGATTCATATTTTGTTCAGTTTAAATGTCTGTTGTGTATTTGCACCCTTCGTTTTTCTGTTGGCTTTTTTTGTGTATGCTGTTCAGACTAGAGATCCACAAAGTGAATCAATTTGGTGCTCAACACATTTTGATGACTATAAACACAGTATCTAATAAATAATTTTAAGTCAGAGCCCCATGGTTCTTTATTTTCACCTAATTATGATTGTTACTTGGGGAGACAGCTATCTCCTTCATAGAATGTACTGTATGTGCTGTGAAACAAATCAGTGGATTTATTTTATTTTTTTCAAAATAAAATCTCATAAATCATTGTCCGGTTGTCTGTTGTATCACATTTGTCATTTGTTTGTTTATAAGTGGACATGTGTGGTCATTGTGCTTCTGCAGTATCACAATTCTAACCCTCACCCATCCATCTTCAAATGAACTTACAGGTCACAGTCATGATTCATACTTTTACACATCTAAACACAAGGAATGCACCTACATGTATTTCTGTATTTGGGTGGAAATTATGAACTGATCGTTTTAGCACAAACCAAAGATTTAAGATCTATCACAAACAACGGTTAAAGGTTGAAAAATCCTGGTGGGAAGACATGCAGTAAATCTAGGCAAACGCTAGGTGGAGATAGTGCCACATTTTTCAGGTTGACGGCCACCCAATTGGAAAGCAGGGTTGCAATTTCAAGACCTCCTGATTGGAATTGAAAATGGTTGCTCGTCAGTAGCTGTGTGCGACATAAAGGCTTTTTTTCCTCTCATACTATCTCAAAAACAGCCATACTAACATTCACGTTCCCTGTCCTCATGAACACATTATAGATTCAAAGGAAGGTACCAACTTGATGGTAAAATGTTGTGATTCTGGTAATGATTTGATAGAATGAAATATCTCCAGTTGCAAAATGCTTCTCTATTTTATGTTCTGCTATGACAATGTATTTCATCTATATATTTTCATTGTGCTTTCAATGTACATTTATAGCCAGCACTCAGAAGAACTGTTAATATTAGCAGGCTCATTCAAAGTTCTCTCCATTCTCTACCAATTTGCTGCTGTTAAACAAGTTTTCTGAAGTAACAATAACAAGTTGTTTTCAGGGAACAATCACATTTCCAACTTCAGACATATATTATTTGTTCTGCTTTATCTTCACCTGACCCATCTCACTTTCTTTTTAATTTGGTTGGTCGCCTTTGATAAAGTGTCTTGGATCCCTGAACCTTGACCCCTTGACTCCCTCGTTAGAGAGGCAGAGGGCATATCGACGTTAGTAAAGCGCTTCGCTTTATTAACCAGACGCCATTGGTCACCTACTAACCATACTTACCGTTTTTCGCTTTTCTGTTTTTTGGCTAACAAAGTTGGTTTCACCAAAGCAGACCTGCAAGGTAGAAGGTTCAAATTCCATTCTGAGCTTGGGCGAAAGTTGCTATGTGTAATGTCATGTGTCGACTCTTCACTCTCTGCAAAAAAAATTTTTTATCCCTGGCACAAAGCGCAATTCTCACTTTAACAGGCTATCAAAAGCTTCTATGTGGCTGTGCACTTGGTATAAAATGATTCACTTCTCAGTAATCCATGCATGCTAACATAACAGTGATGAGAAAACCTCAATGAGACGCAAGCAAACAAATGTACATTATCGGGATGGACAACGTTTGCACGAATAGAACTACTGACGATAGACCCTATGTAATTATGACTGTATGTTTTGTTTTTATGTTTCAGTATGTGTGGTTGCTTTATGCTCATGTTGTTCACTGATATCAGTGTTGTGTCCTGCCTGGGCTTCTGTTCCAGGGCTAAAGGACTCAATCAGATCAGCCACAACCTTTCCTCCAATGGTTTTATTGAACAGTGTGGCAGCCTTCCGATTAGTTGGTGTAATTTAATTAATTAAAGGAACGGTTGCATACTTTTAACTTGAGATTCCTAAACTGTGTCTAGGATAGTTAAATTAGGAATTAAATAAATGTAGAAATGTTTTTGATAGTCTTTCAGATAGTCTTTCAGTGTTAATGTTGGTTTTCTTGTTCATTAGTAAGGTTATTGTAATGGTTGGTTACTAAATTGTACTGCAGGCTAAAATAGAATTAAAGATAAAACCAAATAATGTGCACAAATTTGTAATATGTTTTTCTTGTTACACATTGTTTAGACATGATTAGCAATAATGAAAGCCACAGTTCTATTGGTATTCATATTTTTTAAAGATGCTTTAGATTGTCCTTACTCTAAACTCATCGTCTTGGAAGCCACTAAATATAAAGTAGAATAATACAATTGACTTTAATAACTAAACAAAGAATCTCCAGTGAACAAAAATGAAGTGAATCATTTTATCTCATATAAGTCAAAGTTCCATTGCACTTTGCATTACACAGTAAATGCACTTTTAGCCTACTATGATTTTTTGTTGTAGTACCTCTTCTTTTCATAATGGTCTTGCTCAAGAAAACTGCAATTAAACACAGTTTATGTGCAGTTATCTTTCTTTCACATGGTTCTTTGCTTTAGTGGGAATGCTATCCCGATTCCCACTGAATTGGTTTTGCACTGCTCAGTAAAAGCTGCTTCCCCCTTTTTAAATGCGTGCAAAAACATGGGATGAGTCGGTGTAAGGTGGTGAGCCTCAAGATTTCGCCAGGGCTGCGTCCCAATACCTTGAAAAGGCATTCTTTCCCTAACTCCCTCCTGTTGATAACCCTAAGAGGAGGAAGCACTGCAATATCTCCATATTGTTTTGCTTCCCATAGCCCACATTGTGGGCCACAAGGAAAGAATGCAAGTTTAAACTGTTGAGACGCATTTCTGGTGCAGAACATTTATAACAAACGTGCATACTAGCTATGTGCTGGGATTTGCTATATAATGTTTTGTATTATAACCCCCCCCTCCCCCCCCCCCTGCCCCGCCCTCCCAAAACCCCATGAATATCTACTGTGGAAGTTCTCTACCCTGTGTCTTTGTATATTTGACTGGTGTTACTAATTAGGGGTTGGGAGAGCAATTTGGGTGACTAAAACTTTGCATTGTCATGGTGCGTGACACAGGCACATGAACAGGTATATTGTGACAAGAATGTATTGAAAATGTTTTTTTTTAAAATACACTTCATGTAAGTGCACACTACCCTCTGAAAATGTATGACAATCTTGCTAAAGTGCAAACATTTACACTGTTGAAAACCATCCAAATACTTCCCTCACATTTTACATACATATGTAGGTTTGAATATTATTTGCAGATTTAATCATAAATATATATATATATATATAGCACCACCAGGTGTAATGAAATCTCTGGGCCCATCTCAGCAGGATCAACTTAGTGTCCAATGAGGGCAAATCAAAGACATGTCTAATATCACTTTAAAGTGGATAGACCCTGGTCCTCCTTCCAATATGCCTGTTCAAGCACGAACCATGCAGTGACATGGTTTTTCTCCAGCCACTCCACTGAAAAGAATTCCCAGCCCGCACACACCCTGTGCCCTTCCTCCCCCAAACCCACCCCCTAACTCAGGTCCACTTCTGTCTGAATCTACCAGGTTTCTCATCACCAGCCATGTTGAAAAAATGTGTCCAGTTCTTTTGTCAATGTCTGTGCACACAGTCTTACTAAAACCTACTTGGGGAGGGGGGGGGGGGGGGGGAAAGGAATGCCTTGTGATTTGATTTGTTTCAGTTTGGTGTACCTCTCCAATCACCCGAAGGGAGCGATTTAACTGTTATTTGACTGACTGATAGATAGAACTCTTTTCTGTCACTAACCTACCTGCATGGCACACTGACGTGCACTGACACCTCTGCATGGCAAACCTGTTGGCAACACATGCACGTGCACCCCCCACCCGTGCCCGTAGCCTGGGTGTCACCAAGCTCTCGCTCTGCCACCTCAGGTCCTAGCACCACCTGCCAGGAGGACTCCTGTGCCAACATGGGCATCTGCATCCAGCAGTGGGAGAACTACACGTGCGACTGCTCCATGACGTCCTACACCGGCACCCAGTGCAACGACCGTGAGTACCGTTGAACTTAAGTGGCTGTTACTTGTGGCACCGGACACGCACATGCCAGAATACTGGCGAACTCGACAGCATACTGTACTGGGGCACGTTACACATGCTCACTCCTACAAATACACTGTGATTCATGAATTCCCTTTGCACACACTTGCATCCAAACACATGCAAACACATAACATAATAGTATGATTGTATAATGTTTGTCAACATATATCCCCCCCCACTACACACACACACACACATACCCCACCAACACTCTTGATTTGATCTGAGAATGGTCTCAGAAAAAGAAACACACACATCTGGTGATGTTCTGTGTTTTGGAACGAAGCTGAAGACATACCCAGGTAATGGTTTCTTTCCTTTACGTGACCCGTCGACCACTATCAGTGTTCTGTATATGAGTCCCATGCCGTCCAAGGTACAACATGGTGTTGTATGATGTACACTATCGCACGGCTCACACAAAAGGACCACACAAAGCAGTACAACAGTGAGATCAGCAGGTGCACTATAGAACCAGAGGGACTTACATCAGCTCTACCCAAATCAAGCAGGGAGATCTGTAAATTCCAATACTTCCTCACCCCAAAAAGTCAAGTTACTCCTTATCCAACTCTCTGCTTTTAATTCATATTTCATTGACTTTAGTAAATTGAAGGATTTATCTGTTAAATAAGTCTTGAGCACACTTGAGGAAGGGGGAAATTGCATTGTAGAATTGTGCAAAATACCGAGCTAGAGACAAACTGAATGCTTAGAGAGCGGCTCGACAAGGACGTTTGTGCTTGCCTCATACTACGTGTTGTATGGTACACAATGTAGGCCAGTAGCAGAATTATAAATACATTTTGTGAGACATTGTAAGAATGGACCCAGACAAAGAAAGGCACACTGTACACACACACCATTATTCAAGCTGACCTTCCCCGACGGACACACAAAATGTCTATCGCTTGTTGTCGCACACACACCACCCTTCCCTAATGGTACTGACAAAGAGACCGACTGTCATGATTTGCGTAAGCAGGGCAGCTGAATAAATAAACGGTGTTAGTGCAGATGTGAATTGACTTCATTGAATAATGCTACGAGAGTAATGTGTGTGTCATTTCTGCAAGTCTGCGGAAATATCTGTCTGCCCGCTCGTCCTTCGTTGAAGGATAGGGGAAATGACTCTGAGATAAGAGGCAGTGTTGGTGGCAGGACTTTGCTGGGACATAATCTCAGCGTTATTTGGACGCTGATCCCTGTGTGAAGGGGTCATTGACTGTATGCTCTGAAATGTCATTATGTGGAAGCTTTCAGCATTGGCAGGAGTGAAGGTGTTTGAGTGACCACCGTTGACCTCCAAATGCATTTGTGAAAGATTTGATGAAATGATGAAGAGAGGGTGAGGGATGGGATGATTAGTGAATGTTTTAGAATCTTTTGAGATGGGTGTGTGTGTGTGTGGTGTGTGTATGGTGTGTGTTTGTTTAGCCAGGCTGATTCAGTGATTCAAATGCATCTGACAGTGACTAATGGAGGCCTAGTGAGGCAATTAACTGTTCTTTCTTTTATAATTACGACTCAAAATGGCTGTGGTGATTTTCATAAGTGCCTTGATCTTGTTGCATCTATATTATTCTCCACTAGGTGGAAGTAAAGTACTGTCAGGTCTGATGCAGTGTTTCAGTTGAGAGTCAAATGTCAACAGTGTCTCTCTTTCTCTGTCTCTCTCTAATTTCTTTGGACACAAAATTATTTGTTTCAGCCCCAATAACATTGTATTTCAATCGGCTCACATACTGGTGTATGCCTTATTTATACAGATGAGGATAAGCTCAACAAACGATGGCATTTCAAGGACAGACTTCATCTCTTATTCAGTACCCCTCATGGAACGCAAAGCAAAACATAGACTATCAGTTTTCTGACAGCTAAAGACCCCCCCGCCCTCCTCCCCACACACGCACACACTACTACTACTACTACAACTACTACTACCAAGGCCAAAGAATCCAGGGCATTTTTTTATTGTTATTCATCATTTGTACATAATTTGATTAGAAGTGGGAAAAATACTTTTATATGAGAAAATATTACAAAACATTCTCGTGATTGACTTAGTGTCTTGTCCCCTAGAACACTTTTTAGATGACACACATTCTTTACACATGTAAACTTTGACTGAGCAAACCATTTCCCCCTAGGCTAAGTCAAAAATGGATATCAGAAGCTCACTGCTAGGGGAGTGAAAATTATAGTGAAAATGAGGTCTCCAGAGTTGAACATTCCATTTTTCAGACCTCCAGGTTTGGCTGTGGTGCTTAATCCGACTATTGTAACTGTGATAATCTGTGGGATGGCAGGATTTAGAGCTACCGACGGCTTATTGAACCCTGTTGGCAGCCTGAGAGGAAACGGTAGGATTGGTTCTCAACATTCCCACATACACGAGGATGTAAACACACACACAGGTGGGCTGCACAGTGGACATGTTTGCGTGTCAGTGTGGATGCACACATAGACACACATGACTTTAAGTTCCCCCATCCACACCAATTTTACATTTACATTTGAATAACTTAGCAGACACTTGTATCTTATGAGATGCACGTAGAAAGTGCAGCAGAAGGCCAATGATTCGAAGTGCAGTAGTTCTGCAGTATTTCAGTGGTCAAAGTCAAGGATCGTTTGTGTTTCGTGTCCACGTCGCAAAACAACCATATCTCAGCTACCAAGCACGGTGAACAAGAAATTATGTCACAGAGAAACAATTCCAACTCATTTACTTTAATACATAATATTACACCACACTGACTCAAAGGAAATCCTGAAACTCACACATGCATCGCTAGACACACAGACGCACACAAACACCATGATGATTACTCACGCATCATAATTTTCGTACTCACCTTCGCACACGTTCCCCGTCTTTGTTAGAATCACACAATAACAGACGACTTATTTCAAGGACTTCTCTCTCTCTCTCTCGGATGTTATTGTGAGTTGTGTAGCCACCACCTCTGGCCCTGATGGCATCTCATTACTCAGGGCTCATAATTGAATTAGCTCTTTGCCTTCATTTACCCCTACAAAGGTCACACACGCTTTGTTCCTAAACGAGATGCACCCACCTACCCAACTGCTGCCAAAACGCGTGTGCATGCGTACACACGTACTCAAGAACGCACACACACAAACACACAACCACACACAACAGATGAACTAAGTTAACATTAACGACAGATGCTATAAAATAGCTAAACGACGTTAACTTAGTTCATCTGTTTTGCTGTGATGAGACGTCACTGCACAAGCCTAGCCCTAACGGATGTTCTCGCTTGTTCTGTGTGTGTGTGTCGGTGGACCATCAGGTTCAATTCAATGCATCTTGTTGACGCACTGTGAGTGAAATACAGTAATATAGTCCTCTCTTTTTCTCCTTCTCTTCCTTCTCTCCTTCCTTCCCTCCCTCCCTCCCTCCCTCCCTCCCTCCCTCCCTCCCTCCCTCCCTCCCTCCCTCCCTCCCTCCCTCCCTCCCTCCCTCCCTCCCTCCCTCCCTCCCTCCCTCCCTCCCTCCCTCCCTCTCTCTCTCTCTCTCTCTCTCTCTTCTCTCGGTCCATGTCCAAGGACACACTGACTTGGTGGCTTTGAATGTTTCCCTAGCTTTCTCCGACGCACAAGGAGGATCACATGTTCACACTGTAAACATCTCTAAACTCTCTATCAGTACGAGTGCCATGGTGAAGCACGATGGAATTCGAGTCTGCAGTGTGTACTCTATCCCACCACAACCTCGATGCTATGAGACTTTTGATTGGTGGTACTGTTTGTTGGGAATCTCCTCCTCCTCCCACTCTCTTTCTTTCTTTCTTTCTGTATATATCAACTGAATATATCTGTATATATATTATATCTAACAAGCACACAACCACACCTACCTGACCTATTTCATCCCCAACCCCCCCTGCCCTGATCACGTTTTCACTATGTACTTCGACTATCTTCTACTGCACAAAGCCAGCTGGATGAGCCGTATGAATAAATGAGATGTTAGAGACTTCATTGCCTGTTAAATGACGGCACTGTAAACATTACAGCAGAGAGCTGACATGCATGAAAGGCAATGGAGATTTCGGAGGGATTGTGGTACAGTAATACAGGGATACATTTGTGTTTCTCTAACTGTCCGCATTGGCATGGCATGGCATACAAAAGTGTTGCTTTTCATCTCTGCTAACTCGTTTTGCGGCATGACCATCCAAACCATCTTTCCCACCCTCTCTCAGGGCGTTAGATTGAATTGAGCCACAATATCACATCATGAGCACGCCACTTTCAGAATGGGGGCCTGAATGCCACTGACAGACAAACAAGATGGCTGTAATTTTCCCTCAGATCACCGGTGAACTCTTTCCTGCTAACTCACTCTGCTACCCCCCTCCCCATAGACACATAGCCTCAGACACACAACACGCACACAAACACACAAATTGACTCCTTTTTTCAAGATATATCTATATATTAAACATGTAGATTGAGAGGGTGTGAATGTTCTTATTTTCTCCAATAGCTCCTCTTTCCCTTCTGCAATGCAAGGGGGTGTTTCAGCCTGGGAAAATCAATTGCGAAGGTTAATGTGAAATAATACTCCCTGCTAGTTCAGCTTTTCCGCCTCGGGGGTTGTGGTTCCTCCTCTGCTTGTTGCTTTTACACTTGGTCTAAATAACGGTGTAAGCAGATAAATGGACAATTGAAAAGAAAAAGGACCCAAAGGGTTTATTTTGCTCTCTCTACTCAATCATCCTTTCTATTTTTGTCCTTCTGTCTCTGTCTGTCTGTCTGTCTGTCTCGCTCAGGCTCATCTTGCTCGCTCTGTCTTGCCCCTGTAATCTGTATGTTGTCATTGTTTTCCCTCTTTCTCGCATACTTTAACTTTTTACTCTTAGTAATTAGTGCAGCTGTACCGTTATCTCTGTTGTTTTTGCTGAACAGAGCCAGAAAGCATGCAACCGGATATAGTTGGTCCTTTTCTGGGATACTATATTACCATGTGATACAGGACATGCTAAATATTTTTCGGACGTACTAAAAAGTACGGCGGTTTCTCTTCATTTCTCGCTACACATGAGGCTCCTTCCAAACTGCTTTGCAATTCATCAAACCCTTCGGTGCTGAAGGAAATATTCCTCCAGGACTACACGTTTAAATGATCTTTCTTCAAAACTATTCAGCACCACACATACATCATGCATGATCCATCAACAGCAATGTACTACACCGTTATATATCTGGATACTCTAGGTGTTGCGAAACTACTCTGGTGCAGATAATACAACGATGTAAAGCTCCGACTTAGATGTCGGATCCCAAAGTTCCTAGGTCGTCTGAATAATAAATACGAAACTGAAAATGTGACAACCACCAGACATATGAATGTGAAAATGAAAAACACCACTCCGCAACGTAACCAACCCTAAAGAAAGTGAGGGAAATGAGGGCAAGCCATTTTTGTGAGTACGGCCCCTGCCTCTGTATGAATCTGGCGCTCGGGCTGAAGGATAGCGGACAAGGGAGACGGATCGTCCGCTTGAGTTCATATCCATCACGCAGGCCATCGCACGCTCATGACGGCGTCTGACAGAAGACGGAGAGGTGCCGCGGCGAAGGGAATGACCTCCCCCAGACAGCTGCGGAGGGAAGCAGGAAATGGATTCAAATACGATCTGGAAATATGAGCGGTCCGTCGTGTCGGTGATGAGTGTTGTGGACCCCTCCCATCCGAGATTGAATTGAAATCGTTTATTATTATATTTGGGTTTATAAATTGAAAGAGAGAGAGCCAGAGACAGGGAGAGAGAGACACAGAGAGAGAGAGACAGAGACATAGACAGAGAGGGGGAGAGAGAGAGGAACATCGCACAATATAGAGAAAGAGTGACGCTGACGATCAAAAATTGAAGCCTTAAAAAATATATAGCCCAATCGATTCACGGAAGGTTTAATGTCTTTCATTTCATTCAATCGACCGGCGTAATATGTTATGTATACAGTGTGTGTTGTGTGTTTGCGGTGTGTGTGTGTGTGTGTGTGTGTGTGTGTGTCTGTATGAATGTGAGAGAAAGAGTGAGTGCAAGGGATTCAAACAGCACTCATTCTCCCTCTCATGATCGAGGAGCTCCTTGTGCACACAGACATAGATTATCACCTTGACAGGGGGAGGATGGAGACACAGAGATGTTGCCCTTTACTCTAACCAGTGAATCAATAGAACCACACCACAGTGTCCGCTGAACCTCTTCAGTAATGTGGCTAAAAAGACACTCATAGCCTTCCCGACGGCTTGTCTGTACCTTCTACCCATCTGGGATAGCTTATTAGAAAAACAATCATATTGAACATGAGTTTAGCAATACTCCTCCTCACCTTAACCGTCAAAAACTATTGGTACTCTAGCCAACCTGAAAGACTGTTCAGGTTGACTCAGAGCTGATTGTTAACACTGTTCTTTCTTTTGCATCGATCAAGTCAAAAACTGTCACCAACATTAAAATAGCCATTCTCCTAAAATTGAGATTTCCAACACGTAGGACATGCCCCTGCTGAATTGGGCTATATCAAGAAAATATAGAGAGTGCTAAAAAAGCCATTTGTTTGTGGAAGCCAAGGTGACCTTGGTGTGCTGGAAATGTTCCCTTCTGAGTGTGGCTTCCGAGTGCAAGAGCTGCCATCCATCAACATGTGTTTCCGTGGAGAGGAAAGGAAAGGAAGAGAAATTATGGGATGTGCAGGTCCATAAACATGGCATATCGATATCTCTGTCCCCTCCCTGCAGTAAACGGTGCAGATTTGAGATCATTTCTAATCATCGCCCTGCGTGCGCGTGTGCGCTTGTGTGGAATTGTTTGTGCGGAAGTGTATGCAGGTGGGTGTGAGTGCAGGCCTTTGCAGCTATGGCCACACACATTCACACACAAACACACAGATTTCAGCAGTGGATTCTTTTTCTTCCTCAGTTCGAAAGGCAGCTTTGGCCATTGTGTGTGTGTGTGTGTGTGTGCATGTGGACACGTGGAGGGGGGGGGCACCATCATTTTTGGAGGGGGTTTCGGTTCAGTTATTTGCGTAAATGGGAATGGGGGCCCTCATCGATGGCATGGGGTGGCATGAAATTAATTTGAGCGAGTTTTCTGAAAAGCGAATGGCAACGTCAACGCCAGGGGCTGATGAATTCTGAATGACATTCACAGAATTACTCATTCATTATAATTACAGATCTCACAGTCTCATATTGGATCCTCCCCAATACTTTGGCTGCGACAATAAATTCACAGATCTAAGCAGCATAGAATTAAATAGGTATCCCATTAACCTATGCTGTAGGTAAAAGCCATTCTGCATCACACACGGTAAGTGTGCACGGTTGGAGTAGTTTGTTTATCCTCTAAAAGAGAAGTTGGTCCACTTAGGGGATTCACCTGAAACGTATGTCTACTGGAAGACATTGACTATCCATGCTAACAGCAAACTGCCAGACTTTTTCTCTTTTTTATTAATTATTAATTATCACTTATCCACTGAATAGCCACTGTCCACATCAAGTGTTAAGCGTAATTAACAGTTGATATTTCGCCATTTTCATTTGATTGTTCTTTGTAAACAAACATGTACTGGATAGACACGAGTGTATCCCCTCATTGAGGAGACATCTAGGGAATTGGGTAGAAACTGTGCATGTGTGTATTTGCGTCTGTGTTTGTGTCTCTGTTTTTGTGTCCGTTTCTGTCTTGTCAGTTTCGAAGTCTGTCCGTCTCCATGTGTTTTCTCCTCCGCCTTTGACCCTGCTATTGTGCCAGGTGGAACGAGGGGAGGAATCGCTCCCGGAACGCAACCCGGGAGCATTCAGGTAGCTTTTAATTAGCGGAGAGGGATCATCCATTGAGGCACAGCCAGATGGGAGAAATAGCCACTGTTGGTTTCTCATTCCAGTCTATTCTTAACTTCTCTCTCTTCCTCCTCTCTCCGTACATCTCTTCCCTCTCTTTTCACTCTCTCGTTCTAGTCCTGTTGGCATGCTCTAGTCTGTCCAACAGTGCAGACAGACACAACGAAACCAGACACTGGCACATCACACAGCCCAGATCTAATGAAGATCGATCGAGGGTTTAGGAGGGAAACGTTATGACGACATATGAACAGCCGACTGGGGATGGAGGGCTTGAAACAAGTCTGGTGTTCATGTGAATCTCCCGCCTGCCACCTTTTTCAATCATTTCGTTTTCTTTTCCGAGGAGGCGAAAGAAGTCATGGATAGACAAACATGTTATCCATCCTAAAGAGTGAAGTGCATGTCCGGAGCTTCCTCATCACATGGAAGCACCATGGATGCGGGTAGAGACGACCTTTCCAGCAACACCACAGCTACCCAGAGTTTTCTCGTGCGAGTGTGATGCACATATCAAATCAAATCAAATGTATTTGTATAGCCCTTTTTACACGCAAGCATGTCACAGAGGGCTTCACATATGCCCATAGAACTGCCCCTCAACCAACCTAAACCCTCAAGGAAGACAAGGAAAAACTCCCCAAAAACTCTCAACAGGAGAAAAATGGAAGAAACCTTGGGAGGAGCAATTCAGAGACATATGAAGTAAGCGAAGACACAGAGCGAGGAAATCCAATTCATTTCAGGCTGTCCATGTGTATTTGTGTGTGTGTGTGTGTGGGCGTGTGCACGCGTGTGAAGCACGTGAACGAATGCAAAACCAGTTCAGCTTGGTATTCTTGGAAATAATTGGCACTCCACATGTCATGCATGGGAGCGGTGAGGTGATGTACTCTATGCTGACATCATGCTTTCTCAGTCTCCGCAGGCCGTATTGACGTATGAATCTGGGGAGGAAGAAGGTGGGCCGATGATGCATCTCTGCACAGACTTATATCGAGTTTTGTGGTCTCCTTAAGTCACTTTTAAAGGAAATTAACTTCCCTGTCACCGTGTGATGCTGTGGGAGGCCTGGTTGTAGGTCTATGTCATTTTATTAGCTTTCCTGGGCACATACTCTCCCTCACACAAACGCGCGCGCACTCACACGCGTACACACACACACACACAAACCTGCGTCACCAAGTGGTGTAATTGAAAACTGTTGTATTCCTGGCAGTGCTGTGGGTGATACATGTTTATCCCAACGTTCTCAAGAAACGGTGTCTGTGGAAACCCTAACAATGAAGAGGATGGATTTTTGTGATTTGTGATTGCAACTTTGGAGAAAAATGGTCTGTTTCTCCGATGACACATATATTCCTTCCTTCCAAGGTTAGGAATATCGTCTTGCTATTGTCAGCTGTCAGCAAGCGACGTGCTTTATATCTGCATGTCTGTCTTTGAAAGCGTTATGAGGCCATTGACGTTGAATGGCCTAATGTTCCGTGTCCTTGAATCCCTGATCACAATGTTGCAGTTATTGTTTTGGTGGAGAGATTGCTTCAGGTCTTCACAAGACCAAATATCAGTTAACAGAATGATCAGAATGAACAGCATGGTATGATTAGGCCTACGCTATACAATGTGAATGCACACACTATATCTCAGATAGGTTCACATTTATTTACCATTTTTATAAGTACAGGTAAGCCTACATTAAAATGATTTGGGCCTACTTCTCTATATAACGCCATATTGAATATAGGTTAAGTGTCGTCAGCGTAGTAAATTGTAATGTGGGCAATAAATAGAAGAATGACAGCATGCTTAACAAGTCCCATTTATTTTAAGTCTAACGTTAACTGTAAAGTGAAAGTTGTCAGTAGGTAGCATAGAGGCAATTTCAAGGTGCTTTACAATATTAAAACCAACTAAAACCACTGAGTATTGTAATACAGTAAGTTACAATACTGTAACTCATTGTGATAGATTAGCATGCTAGCTAACAAAACACTAAAGCAAGTTTTAACATTTTATTTCATGCATTATATATATTATGTGTCATAATTCTTTCTTTCTGAAAGTATTTTTGGCGAGACAACTATGATGAAGTTGTTTTAATGAGAACTTTACCTAGACCTAACAGGTCGAGGACATGCAGAGAAAGTCAGTTATTGCTGTCTATATCATTGCCTTCAACTTCAGGCCCAGTTTATGTTCCACAGCTGACATATTTACGCCAGGCAGTTAAACGGTCACACCGGTCAGTGCCTGGGTCCTGATAATGAGTATGCCGTCATTAGTGTAGCTCCACCGAGCACGCTCAGTGAAAGGCCAACTGCTCAGCTTAATGAAGATGGTGTCGAAGCCCCTTTGAGCGTCCCCCCCTGGGTGCGTCCCCCCCCTTGGTGTGTCTCCCCCCTTGGTGTGTCTCCCCCCTTGGTGTGTCTCCCCCCTTGGTGTGTCTCCCCCCCTTATCTAAACTCCTCATTCTGTAGCACACGCACACACAAAAAACAAGAACATTCAAAACCAAGAACCTAAACACAAACAATATTTCAGTGTTGTACCACTGACGACAGTTGGAACCACTCAGAAACATTAATCTGCAATTCAGTGTTACTTACTAATAACTAGCGTGATGAGGGGGTGGTAAATACTGTATATCCCAAAAAATGTCAGTTCAGCTTTATTGGACTGCCAAGGTATTTTGGAAGTTGTGTAGGTCCTTTTTGTGTGAAGAGAGAAGGTGATTGAGTCGACAAAGCTAAGATAAAAGCAGTTGTCGTTCCAGTATTATGTTTGATTGAATAATTCAATGAGCAAAGTGGGATCGTATATTATTAATTGATTCCAGGTGGCTGTTGTGTTGGCTAATGCCCAACCAAGTCAGATGGACAGGGCTAACAATAAAACGTTTTTGGGGGGTCAATTCTAAGGGGTAGGGTTCTATTATCATTGCATATTGAGTCTGCAGTTGGTGGTAAATTAAGAGGCCCAGACACTCTTTTCATGGTGGTGTGAGAAATAAAGGGTTCAATGCGAAGTGGAGCCTGTTGCCCAGTTCTTGTGAAATCCTTTTTCTGAGTATTGTTGTGTTTAAAAACAAAAAGCAGTGCCCATTTGCACTGTTGGTGAACGCTGGTGCCGTGCCTGTGGGCTGTGGGTCTAACGCTGGTGCCGTGCCTGTGGGCTGTGGGTCTAATGCTGGTGCCGTGCCTGTGGGCTGTGGGTCTAATTCTATTGCCGTGCGGCCCGTGCCTGTGGGTCTAATGCTAGGCGGCAAACGACAGTGCAGTGCCCAAATGTCAATGTCATACAATGCAGTTCTTGAGATAATTGCGAATAGTGTGAATCAAATTTCTTTGTTTGCGTCAACCAAAACAAGTTAATTTCAGGACCGATTACAAAATATTTGAGCCTGTGCTCTTTCCAACATCCACATATTCCAGTACACAAATTCAAATGAATAATAGACAAAGGGATCTGGTCTTTGTCCAATCACTCACCTTTGGCCTTGCTGATATGACTGGAGATCACAGGGACTGGCACAGCTCAGCCCCCAGTAGCATCAATCATTAAGATGATAGGTAGCCTACAGCTTATTTTTGTGGCACCTACAATGAAAATAATGGAGAAAATAACGACTCAGTCATGTACAATTGAAGGACGTCAATTGTTACACACCCTTTCTCCATTGATCCTCTTTCGGCTCTAACGAAAACAAACACACATGAAAAAAGATTGCGTTTCCCCACAGACACTCGGTAACCTGCCCGTGTCTTGTAATTTGGATTTTTCGTCTCGAAATGAAAAGACAGGAGATGGCTGAAAAACCTCCAGGGGGAACCTTTTGAAGAGCTTTCCTACTCTGTCCTTTCACACCCCCTACCCCCCATGACGTGTCCTTGGGGAAGGCACTTCACCCTACTTGCCTTGGGGGAATGTCCCTGTACTTACTGTAAGTCGCTCTGGATAAGAGCGTCTGCTAAATGACTAAATGTTATGTAAATATAATGGTAGCACAAAAGATGAGGTTGGAATTAAGAAGGTTTATGACAATAACAACAACAGAAGGCTGAAACTGCCAAAATTGGGTTCAAAACAGAGACCAACAAACGTGTTGGGGGGGTACAAGCGATGGAGCAGGGAGAGAGGCGCGGGGGAAATGGACGAGTGAGAGGGGAAAATGGAAAGAGAAAGGAAGGGAGGTAGACTGGATACTGATTGGACATTTAAGATGGTGCTGTGCTGAAGATTAAGAGTCAGGTAAGTTGAAGCTCCTCCCCTTGGCTCCACTCACAGAAAAGAGGGAGAGAGTTCACACTCACTTTTCTAATCCCTCCCTTTTTGTCTCTGCAATTATAATTTGCCCTCGGTTTGCTAAAGGTTGTCAGCACCAATGTGTTTGCACAACAACTTGAATTCAGCGTACTGTCTCAGATTTTATCTTGTTATTTATTCTTAACTGCCGTCTTGGCTTCTGCTTGCGTTTCTCGTCTCGAGGTATCAGCCGGTGTTGTATTTGAGCACATTCTGAATGCTGATGGATGAGAGGAAAGGGGGGTGGAAGAGGAATCCTCAGGCACACACACATGCACATTCTTTCTGTACATCTTTAAAGAAACACAAAGATACAGAGCCTCCCCATCTCCACAGTATCACCAGAACACATAATACTATTATAAAGACCAAATACAAATACCACACATGCACACAGCTAATACATACAAACACACACACACACACACACACACACACACACACACACACACACACACCCTTTTGTCCTCCAAACTCTCAGTGGCCATTAAATAAAGCCAAGCTACCCTTGGTCAGGTGGACCAGTAAATCCTATAGTCTCTAAACCATGTGTGTTCTCACTTGGCATAAACACACACCCACACACACACACACACATTCACACGCAGGTTCAAGGGAGAGAGAGACAGACACAACAAACATACTTACTGTAGACACACACAGGTTCAAGCGAGAGAAACACACCCACACACACTCACGGGCAGTGTGGTTCTGCATCACAGCTTCGACTAATGCTTTCATTGTTTGTTTTTCAGCTCCTCGTGCGATCGAAAAAGCTTGTCATCCTCCTGCTCCACAGAGACTTTGATGTGATACAGGCTGTCCTGTGGATGGCCTGAGTATGTCCTGCGGTCCCTAACTAGCCTCCCTGTTTTTGTTCTTTTTAACTGTGCTGGCTGGGAGCTGTTTAATAAGGAAGAGGGATGGCTAGACGGAGAGATTTGTACCGTGTGGGAGGTGTGTTAAACTCTGGGGGAATTGAGGTATTTTGGGCTCGCTGAATGATGGTTTGAAAATGACGAAAATAATACGTTCAGAGGGTTTCTGTTCGTGATGGTCAGAGTGAGGGTTTCTTTGACCAGTTGTATGAGACCTCTTACAATTGATTATGCATGAGAGGGTTTGTCTTCTAAGACAACCTTTGGAGAACTATTGGAATGGGGGCAACCTTATATTTCAGTGTTCTTGGGACTTTTGTTGTTTATGGTAATCTAACATATTTTAGGTCAGAAAGTTTGAGGGCTGAAGGAAAGACTAAAGACATAGTCTTGAAAGGAACACTTGTCTACGAAACACTTTTTTTTCAAAGAGCAAATATTCCCACCACCTCAGGTCAGCTCATTTATAGTAAATGATGAGTTGTATCAGTGAATAGACTTAGTAAAAACTGTCATGTATTCCTCAAGAAACACTAAAGCATGTAAGTGAAGGTGTTTTGTAAGAGACAGTACTGGACCTTTTGCAATGACTAGAAAGTTGAAAACTAATTTCAACGATTTCCAGTTACTTTATCCATTTGGTTTTTCACTTTTCAGATCTTAAATGTCAAGTTGCTTCGTCCATATCATGTATTTGTATGAATTTTGCACCTGTAATGTTTGTAGAATTAGGCAAATAAATGCACAAACAAGTACACCTACACGTAGGTGGCACTTTATCCCTCTCTCACTCCCACACACGCACACACACACACACACACACACACACTCACACACCAACACACACTCACAGGACAAAAGGAAACAAGCTTTCCCCTCGAGGCTATGGAGCGAAGTGTTCTTTTATAATTGATGTTACATGTTCTTGGATCACTGCTGCCTGAGGAGGCTGCTGTGAAGGCTGTGTTCCAACACGTCTTTTCCTCTGCAACTCATTACATAGTCCCATCAATGCAAAGTGCTTTGTAATGGACAGAGTTAGGAAAATGATGGTTTAGAAAATGATGACACATGTAACTAGGCTCCTTGGCTTTTGAATGCTTTTTTTTTATTTATTTTTTTGCGGTGACTGGAAAAAGAGAAATTGAGTTTGGAGCAAAATACAGAGTGGGGGCAGTGGGGGGTCTTAGATGCAATCACGGCACAATCTTCAGTAGCGGCTGGAGAGTCTGGATGAGAGTGATGCGTGTCATATCTGCAGCACTTGACGAAAGAATAGTCCACCTACTCTCACTGCCGTTGGCCAGTAGGAGACCATAAAACACCCACAAGCGCTTACACCACCAGCCTTCAATAATTCATTGAGTAGACTCCAGCCACACATATACACAGACACACACACACACAAATGAGGATTTGTTAAGTGTACACTCCTGTTAAACACGCATACAAAAGTATGTGTGCACTTTTGCCTATGGTATACCATTGACCATAGGGCATGTGACACATATGCATGCATGCACACACACACACACACACACACACACACACACACACACACACACACACACACAGACACACAGACACAAGGGTAAATAATCAGACCTTCATGCCCACAAACAAAGTTGTGGGCATGAAGGTCTGAAGTTGATGTCTATGCCTCAGGTTATTTTTATCAGACCGTTGCGCTTTTCACTACTCACACACACACACACACCCCAACTCCGGCCCGCGTGTTTCTTTTTGCGTATGTGTTTGTGTGTGTCTTCTATTTGACCTTCTATGTGATTATCCCAGCCTGCAGATTGTCTGAGAGAGCAGTTTGGCTCCAGAATGTTCATGAACTTTTCCACAGCAGTGTCTCAGTGGGCCACTGTATATCCAAGCTGTCTGCCTTTTTAGAATCACAGGGTTTTACGAGAGGTTAAATCTACCTTTATCTCCCTACTGGTCGATTACCCCGCTCAGACACACACACACGTTACATGCCACACAAACATACAAAGGCACACACACACACACACAGCTGTGCTTCCCACCTTGGCTGAAATGAAAACATAAACTTTTATCTCTGTACCACTTGTATTTCATGATCTCTCACTCCTCGTTTGCCCTCTCTCTCCTTTTCTCGCCCCGTCTCTTGCTCACTGTTTTCTTGACTCTCTTTTTGCCTTCTCCCTCGGATGCTCGCTTTCTCTCTCTCTCTCTCTCTCTCTCTCTCTCTCTCTCTCTCTCTCTCTCTCTCTCTCTCTCTCTCTCTCTCTCTCGCTCTCTCTTCCCCTCTGTCTCACCATCCTTCTGTGTTATAAGTATTTCTGTCAGATACAGATGGTATGTTCACACTTTTCATTCTGTGTTCGAATCAGCATCCACCCCTATCGGCTTGTCTCTCACCTGACTCCACATGCTCAGACTTCAATATATCAACATTTATAATTCTGTGTGTTGGTCTGTCTCTGCCTGTCAGTCTTGCTATTTCTCGTCTGCTCTGTCTTGCACACAAACACAAAACACTCCTAATCCCTTTCCCTTCTGAAAATAAGCCCTCTCCTATGTTTGTTTGCGCTGTCCAAATTGCCTGCGATATAGTCCACCATGAATGACTTGGTGTTCTGTACATAGTCTCAAGATTTGTGTCAGATTGAAGGTTTTCACACCAGTATGATGATCATTTATTGTCATCCCATTTCCGTCTCAGCAAGATTAGACTCGTTTCCAGTTGAAGTGTGTTCTTCACCCAGCTTCTTCTGTGTGTGTGTGTGTGTGTGTGTGTGTGTGTGTGTGTGTGTGCGAGAGCTAAAAGGAGAGCTGGAAAAAAGAGATGGAGAAAGAAACTGAGAGAATGATGATGGACAAGGTGGCTTTGGCATTGCTGACACTTATTGGGAGGCAGTGCCTATTGTCTGCTCGCGTTCTTCTCCATTTTTTGACGTTTCTTATCTTCTGGGCTTACTGTATGTCCACCCTATATCTCTGGCTGCTGCTGTACTGTTTATCTGCATCATTATTTTATCGAAATGTCTTGGGAGCATGTACGCACACATGTACACGCACACAATACAGACACAGAAGTATATACCATGGCTGACGTGGAAGCAAAAGCAGGTGACACTTGATCTGTTTGTCAGTGCCATATAAGCTAGTTGTCTACACTGCAGACCACAGCTCTGCGTGCCTTCGCCTCGGTTGAGAAAAGACTCTGTTTAGGTGCTGGTGCAGTTGAAGGTGAAATCCCCTCAGCACAACACCCCACCACCACCCCCCACCCCATCCAGGACAGGAGATAAAGAGAACTTGGTGTAATTGAGTAGACAAATGATTCTGTCGTTAGGAGTCTGGCCGCGTATAAATTACAGGTAATTAATGGCCCTGTTGGAATGCATATTTAGAATGGGGAAGCGAGAGAGAGAGAGAGAGAGAGAGAGAGAGAGAGAGAGAGGAGATAGAGAGTAGAAACGGCTCTCCAGAGTGAGAGTTGGGGGTAGAGAAAGGGAGAGTGCGAAGATAAGAAACTGGGGGCGGCGGGGAGGGGGGGTGGGGGGGTGGCGATGATGGGGAGAGATAGGTTAAAAGGAGAAAGGAGAGAGATGGGATGGAAGCAAAAAGGAGAGGGTAAGGAGATAATGGAGAGATGAAATAAGAGAAGGGGAAGAGAAGAAGGTGGGGGTCTGAGAGAGGGATGAGGGTAGAGGAGAAAACAATATGGGAGTTAGAGAACGATAGAACTAAATGGAAGTGTCGTGTGGCAACCACTGAGAGACACATGGGAGGTGACGCACAGAGTTTAAAGAAAAGGACAGACAAAAAGGTTGCGGTAAGCATAAGGCGTGCGTTCACGTATTCAAAAGATGAACTGAAAATCCCAAATAAATCTAGGTTTTTAATCCTCGGAGAGACTCTTTTTTTGTTCATCTTCCCTCTCATGGGGACTGGAGGCTCATACCTGCCCGATGGAGCACAAATCAGAACACGTTTTTCTCAAAGACTGTGAGACTTTTTTTTTTTGCCAGACACCGGCTCTCGCCCTTTTGGACATTCACATCCCACTCCCTTAACGTCCTGCTTGCTCCCTATTTGAGGGCCTGTGGGTTCGTGAGCTGACGGGCTACAGCCCACAGCTGTTGGGCAAGTAGACGAGCACCTGGGAGGGAGAAGACCCAAAGAAGAGAGAGAGAGACCTCGCAGATCAGAAAAGACACCGACATTACAGCGTGCGATACGTTAGGTGAACCACCCGGCCACCGTGTGGGCCGATCGGTACATTGATTTTTGTCGACGGCTCGCCGAGCGCGACGGAGCGAACCGGAGGAGAGAACGAAGGCACGCAACACGGAGGACGGGGACGGAGGACGGAGAGGGGCGGCGGAGGCTAAGGACAGGGGGGGGGGAAGGGGAGCTTCGTCTTGGTTCCCAATGGCGTCATCAGCGGGACCTCGTGCGGTGGTGCGTGGGAACAGGACTGGCTGGGTAGGGACGGCGTCAGCCGGAGAGATCGCCATCCCACCGTGCCCACTGCCGACTCAGCACCTCCGGCGTCCAGAAAACACCCACGCAGCACCCAGCGCACACAAACACACACACACACACACACTGTAAATACACTCATGCTTGCAGGTGGTGACGCTCCACCTGTACACCACACACAGGTGTAAACTCGTCTCTGCCTCGGTGCATCCAGACTTTGGACACAGACACACACACACACACACTTCTAAGACCACACAGACACACACACACACACACACACACTTGTAACACCACACAGTCCAGAAGCACAGAGGCAAAGAGCTAAGAAGAAAAGAGAGACAGTGTTCCACTCATCCTCATCTTCTTCTTCTTCTCTCTCTCTCTCTCTCTCTCTCTCTCTCTCTCTCTCTCTCTCTCTCTCTCTCTCTCTCTCTCTGTCTCTCTGTCTATCCGCTGTGTGTCGTTTCATTGTGACGCAGCAAGCATAATCAATCATGATGCCACGATAAAGAGTCCATGCTGGAATTTCGTTTTTTTCCCCCTTCCCCCCCCCTCTCTGCACATCAAAGCAGCCAGCTGGAGCGAGGCGGGCGCTCGTTATCCATGCGGCTCTGTTCTAGGTGGCTACAGCATCCAGGCGACGGGGAGGGTGGGGGGCGGGGTAGGGAGCCAGGAGGGGGTGTTGGGTGGTACAGAAAGAAAGCAGATTTGGCGCAAAGTTTTGGGGTAAGGAACGTTTATCGGAGGGGGTGGGGGGGGCGTTGCATAATTAGTGATTGTGCTTCTCCTGCTCCTGCCAGGCGGGGATATAATGAACAGCTTGATGGAGACGTTTGAGGCAGTGGGAGAGAAATGTGTGTGTGTGTTTTGTGCAGCTGTATTTCACAAGATTCTTCTCCTGTCAAGCTGGGGGGTGGGGGGGGGTGGGGGGTGGTAGCCTACAGGAGTCCCAAATCCTCTCCACACACCTGGGATCTTTGGTAAATCTGAGCACAGGACCACTTGACCACACACCACATAGTAGAGGTTCTCGTATCGGGACTTGATCCCCCCCCCTCCCTCCACCACCACCACCACCAGCCCTCGCATTCCCAAAGGACGTCCATTCACCCTCTCTTGGAAGACCACACCGATGGCCCACATCAGAGAGCCAGCACGTTGACATCCAGATAGTGTCTACGGTAGTGCTGATGTCGCTCATCTTGGGGTTAGCGCAAACAACAAATTTTTCGAAATGTACTTGTAATCTGATGGCCCTTTTTTTTACATTTTCAGTGCACCCCTTTATCCTCACAGGTGCCAGACACACTTAACTCAAAGCAGGATGAGCCCCACTCCAATAGAGAAGCCATTACATCTGCCTCAGTTTGCCCAGCTCACTGAGCCTAAGCGAGAATAGTAATTGATATCCCCCCCCCCCCCATTCTCTATTTTTCTTCCCCTGAGGAAAGGAAAGGCTCAACTATCTCATTTCCATTCATGTCACATTTTGGGAAGACTTAGCTCTGTAATACATCCCAGGATAACCGCCACACCGGTAGACGTAATTCCGCTATTCCATGTCAAACTGGGATTAATTCTTTCGCGAGCTCCACTGGGAGCGGCGGGATGAATGGAAACTGACAGTGGGAAGGAAGCCACTACACACACCGCCACGACTTCATGGAGTGACTTGAGTTCTTTGTCGCATTTCAGCGGATATGCCTTGTTCCTTCCTTTTTGAGGGGGGGGCGCTGAGGTGTTCATTTCTTCTCGTGTCGAAGCAATTACGAGGCACAGGTGCATGTGAGGGGAGGAGAAAGCTCTAGAACTTTTCAGTTATTCAGTCATATGTTTTTTTTTGTGTCGGTATAAAGTCCCAGTCATAATTTTACAGACATCTACAACCCAGAGTTGATTTCATGAATAAACATTACATTTTGATTGGGCATTAGCATTCCAGCCTGGGAAAAAGTTGTTACACGGCCAAATTCTCTTAATACATCTTTAAAGACCATTTTTCACATGGAAGATTAAATTGAGTTAACATTACAAGCAAAGCGAATTACCTGTCTTGCTTGTTAATATAATCTTATTTTGGAAATACTATTTTATCATCTCACAGTGGGAAGTTTAAAAAAAGAATCTGTTGACACTTCTCAGTAAGTTAATATTTGGATCACAAAGAAGTAGGCTATTATAATAATATGAATAAACAACTCAGGGTTGGAATCCAACCAATGACGACACGCACAGTAAGTAAACAAACTAAAATCTAAACCGCTTCTGTTTCTCTCTCTTTTCCTGTCTTTCTCGTTTGTGTTTTTGAGGAATAATCTTCGGAGGAAGGAGTTAGTCGAGGAAAAGGATTGCTCTCCCCTGCTGTGCTCTTAAATACTGTTACCTTTGATGTCCGAGGGATGACAGAACAAAGCGTGAATCGTTTTTTTTGTTTGTTTTTTAATCATTTTGGTCCCACACACCCATATTTAGAAATTCCATAAAATTATTTTGAACATGAGCTGAAATTGGTTCCATTGATGTCATGCAGGGCCGCTTTGTGTTTTGTTTGTGCTGCCTTGCACTTGATTTCTTGAATTCCAGATTTTTTTGTCTCATAAGATTTCTGTATGCAGTAAGTTTCACAGGGGTCTGCCCTGCTATGGCACAGGCCTCTAGGTCTGCAAGTATTTGGTGCTTTGGTGGTTCTTGCTCTGGGCCAGTGAGCTACCTTTGACATGATCTTCTGACACAAATGGGAATGGGAACTGCATGTTTTGGAATACCAAGTGCAGAATATCGTCTGAACCATGAAATTCAACCATGTCTTGGGACACCTACATGAGATACATCTATTGGGCGCCTCAGGGGCGCCCAAGAGAAAGCCCTCATGGTCTGGTCTGTGTGTGGTCTGGAAGTGTCTGAAATTTCAGGGGCGTTTAGTTTTCTTTTTCCATCTCCAACTCAAAATAGCCCCGGGTATTAATGAAATCTGCCTAAAACCAAGATAATCGGTGGGTAAGCCGTTCTAATTCTGTAGCTCCAAGTTTGGTGTTGGTAAAGGATCACCTTTAGGTTCAAAGTCAAGTGATACAAGAAATCCAATTCTCTCAGGGGTCCATTTACACCTAAAGGTTAACAGCAAACATTAACTGAAGCACTATCAAGAAGTATTAGCGAGACATAACCATTTTTTACCATTTAATGCCTCTCCCTCCTTCCTTCCTTTTTCTGAGCTGCAGCATAAACCAGTTATGCTTCCGCTTTGGCAATCCTGATCAGCAGAATGTATTTGCAGAATGAAAGAGTGACTGGTTGGGGGCCTACCAATCGATGGCATTTGTTTCAATTACACTTACCCAAAGCCATTATAACACTTGGCGGGGCCATTTTGAGCCAGCGGATCACTGACTTATCTGCGATGAGGGCTTTTGATTAGAAGGCAGCGTGCCGGCTGATGCTCCGCTGTTTCCTGTGGACTCAAATCAATAGGCCAGCACCGAGTAGCCAATCAGGGAGTGGTGGAAAGCAGTCTTGTCTGAAAGAGAAACTCACGGTGGGTAATAGCAGGTGTCCATTATTTAGGGGGGGGGGGGGGGGGGGGGGGATTCTCCCTGGTCGGTACAGTGAGTTCATGCACTGCACTTGAATGAAAAGTTCTAAAGTATGTACGGTGGTGTACAGTATGGCAGGAAAGGTTACGGTAAGGAAAGCAATCCATTTGACTTGGCTTTTCCCTTCTGGGATGGGTAACCAGCAAGCCCTTTTCTTTTTCATTTATATTTGAATCACATTTTGTGTCGGTGGGTGTTCCAGTGTCGAATCTGCCTTCTCTTTCTTTCTCTCCTTGGTCTTACTGATCGATGTGAGTTCAATTGGTTAGCACAGCTGCTTGATTCCCTCAACCTTTGAGATGTGATGTGATTTGGGGTTGGGTTACCCAGTGTCCGCCACATTCTCCTCACCTCGGGCCCTGTTTCTTTATAATTAAATCTTTAACAACCTGCAAATGCCAATCAATATGAGGCTTGTATGCAGGCTCTATGTTACACACTCTTTTCCATTACAACCTGACAAGCTGTAGGGGGTAAAGTTTCCTTTTTAACGGTGGAAGGACAAGGGGTTTGTGTGTGTGTCTGTGTTTGTCTGTCTGTATGTATCTCTCTCTCTCTCTCTCTCTCTCCCTCTCTCTGTCTGACTGCAAGGGTGTATATTCAGAGTGTTTTTGTTGTTGAGGGATTACATCTGTGTGTGTGTGTGTGTGTGTGTGTGTGTGTGTGTGTTTGTAGTGAAGTGTGTGCGTACAGTAGTTAAAGAACCTCAGCTCTGTGAAGTGTGTTTGTTCCCTAGAGCTGTGTGTGAAGTCAACCTGCATATCCACGTGTAAGTACGTTTGTGTGTGTGTGTAGCACTATCCTGTCATCTCTCCACCAACTGCACCCTGTCTGAACTTCACCAGCAGTAAGACTCTAATTCAGTTAGAGCCACTTATCACATCTGTGTTTCACACACTGAAGGTATTCTGACAGCCCTAAGGGCAAGATTTGTCTTGCCCTTAGTCTGCAGCTTTCAACACTTTGGCTTTGTAACATTAATCCACCTTGTTGCTCCCATCATGAGTAGTTCCAGAGGCCACATATTACAATCATTTATGAACAAAGGCTGATTGGTAAATGCAGGTTCCGCTAGTGGCCATTTGGAAATGTTCACTGATGTGTCGTACATTTCCGCAGTCTGCACATTGACATATTTCCTCTTTGTCCTCTATTCACCATGTTGACTTACTTTGTCATGCAAAAAGCATTGGCGAAAAGAGAAAGACAGGATGAGAAGGGGAAGGTTTTTTAAAGAAAAAGAGAGTGTAAGGAGAGATGTTGGGGAGAGAAAATGAGGAAAGCCGAGCACGAAGATCTGGTGGTGAAGAGGATGAGTAAGGGGTTAGGACAAAAAAACGAAGGAGAGAAAAGTTATAAAGGGGAGAGGAGAGTATCTCCCCACCCTCCCTCACTTTTATCTGATACGGAGATAATAGAAAACACCAGATTACAGGGACCCAGCAAGAGGAACTTGTTGAGCAGTCTTATCAATTTAAGCTGCATAATTATTCTCAGTTTGACATGTTTTGCATGATTAATAATTCCATTGTGGGGGGGGATGTTTTTTAAATTCATTTTTTAGATGAACTCCCTCTTTTTCATTTTTGATTCATTCCTTTACCCCTGCAGTCAGTTAAAGGCCTCTATGTGCACACAAATGCACATATCTTTTCATTCTTGGCCCTGATCTATGGAAATGAGTAGTCAGTTACAATAGTCAATTAAAATAAATCCACATACAGTTTTAAAGGTGCAATTAAGAAAGGCATTAACATTGAAATATATCTAAAACAATAATATGCACTGTGTGCATGAAACTCAGGATAAAATAGTATGAGTACGATCTCAGGTTGTGAGATGGTAAAACACGTCAGCGCTACCAGTCGAAACAAAAGCCTTCCATGCAACTACATCTTATACCTCACCCGTTGTGCCTTGTTGAAGAGAAGTTAGAAATGGACATACTCGGTGGACTTTTCAAAAATGTTTTATTTGGCATTTTTCAGGCATTATTGAAGAGTTTGTAAGTGATGTGTGACAGGAAAGGCAAGGGGAGATATGCATCAAAGGGGCCAAGGTCAGAGTCCAACCCAGGCCGATTCAGTAAAGCCTCAATCTACAAACACTTATCTGGGGAGCTGCTGTGCTGCCCCTTGGTGTTGCACTTCCGGAGAATTCAGTATAAGCACATTGGAATGATAACACATTTGACAAGTTTAGTACACACACACCATATCTTATTGAACAACATCTACACAAGATATTGCTGTTTGCACTTCCAGTTAAGTGCTGCATTTCACTGGCTCTGTATTCATACTGTGCACACTAACTAATGTTTAATCAAATATGTGCTGCACAACTCTAATTGTGCACTGCAGCTATGCTAGTACCAATGGGTATTCAACAATTACAAGCTTATCAAGCTTGTTCTGTAGAAATGTAACAGTCTCAATGACCTTCTGTTCTTCGACTGCCAAATGTCTAAGCTTGAATTTAAAACGATCAAATATTGATATTTAGATGAGTTACAGCATGCCAAATAACTCGGGAAAAATACACCCATTTAATACACCCAAATTGTTACGTCTGTTTCTCACTGTCGAATATGGCGCCATACGCCACATGTACTCCTATGCCCACAGACACAGAGACGCTTACATACATCCTCATGTAATGCTAATGGATTCATGGATTCAAGTGCTCAGTGGAGACCTGCCCCCCTCATGTCTGTAGAAACTGTAGGTAGTATTCTAACCCTGCTATTGGATACACGATTCCTTAGAGCGATCCTCAAGAGATCTGGGACGAGAGCCACGGGCGATAGAGAGGTGTCAGGGATCCAGTTCCTGTCCCCTCTCCCCCAGTCAGATAGTCACGGAATACGCAATGAGACACTGTTAGTTAGCGGCCCAATATTTCAAAGGGAAATCATTCCCTTTGCGTAGCTTGTCAGAAGTGTGGTTAAGTGTTCCTTGGCTAATCTTTTGAGAGCTAAATATAGATTGCAAAGGGTAAATATTACTTCTAGCGATTTTCCAGCCTTCAATGTCATAAACGCCCCCTCCCCCATGTCCCCCAAGTGTATCGTAATGTGTGCAAGGAGATACATAATACATAAGTTAGTTATTGTCCCATTGGACGCACGGTTAATAAATATGCGTGTAGTTTTAAAGCATACTAATATTGAATCACGACAGTCTGGAGAGATGTTAGCGGTGTGCAAAGGCGCTAAGGAAGTGCTGTCTGTCCTGAAGGACTGTTGTAAATAGCCACTTGAACGACTCATTTTCTGCACAATAACTGCCTGTCGTTACTATTATAAGCATGTGGTTTTTTTGGACAGAGTGGATATGACTAGCAATCCAAAACCATCTGGTTGTCTGGAAGGGCATTGTAGTACAGACAGTAGAGTGCAGTGAAGAAAATGTAAGAACATAGAAGAAAAAATCCCATGAGAGCCATATTCACTTGAAAGGCTAACATCTTGAGACATCCCCCCTCTCTAGATTGTCTTTTTAACACCTCACTACAGTGCTTAAAAGTATTTTAGAAAGTTTGAATATTTTATCAACAGTGATGCAGCTTTCTCTCTTGCCCTCAATCCCTGTCTATCCACAGTCTATTTCATTAAAAGTTACATCAAAGTCCAGAATGCGGCATAGCACTGTGACCTTGTAGTGAATTGCTCAGTAAAACATGGAACTTCAATTCAGTCATCACAGCCAGCAATTAAAATCCCTCCTATATGCTTCATGTCCAATAATGTTTCACTAAAACCTTAAGTGTATGTGCAACCTACCTGACCTTTTGGCCAAAACGACCTGTTAAGGAACGTCAATAATCTTTTCCTAGCCCGATGGTATATATCAACAAAGGCCCCTTCAAACCACATATCAAGATTCAAGCTTGAATTGAATCTCAACATTTTATCAAGAAGATAATGCAATCCATTAAAAAAAAGACCAGTGTTTACCACTGGCTGTGTACACGGTAGACAGCGAGAGAGAGAGAAAGATGTTAGAGTGGCAGGGGAGGTCTAGCACTATGAGCGCCGCTGAGGGGCTAACGGCATGCACTGATGAAGGCGTACCATTGAGGCAAAGCCTGCAGCCTGGCAGGCAATCGGAGCGATCGGCAGGGGTGACGGAGAGTCTATTTTCCCCTTGACTGGTCTTTATATCTGCCCTGCCGTGTGCTAGATCAGTCCCATCGATCCCGACCCCCCCCCCCCCCCCCCCCCACCCCACGCCCCCCTCCGGCGACCACCGTCGTAAAGTCCTGGCTATTATGCACAGACTGAGTGCCAAACTTTAATCACAGGTTGAGTTTCTTAATCTCAACCAACCAATCGAGGATGGAGTACTGGGTGGAAGGGCAGGTGGTTTGAGGACAGGAGGAGTGGGGTTTGTGTTCGGGGCGGGCGTTGAGATAAGCTTCAGTGTCATTGTTATTTTATTTTTTCCTTGAAGGAGCCAGAGAGGATGGGTAGACGAGGAGCAGAGGTGGCGGTGGGTGGCAGGGAGAGCGATAGAGTGGCAGTGGGTATCGAAGGGAGTCTGTCTCAGGTGTAACCCGAGTGCGGATTGGAGCCGTGCTAATGCAGCGTTGATAAGCAGCGGATAATATGTTGGCCGACCTTCACCTTTCTCATCTTGCCTGCCCGCCGTTTGTGTTGTGGCTCCCACTCCTTCGATGAGTCTGCGCCTCGATTCCCCCTTACATAAATCTGGATTGGGGGGGGGGGGGGGGGGGGGGGGGGAACGAGAGAGAAAGAGAGAGAGCGAGGTAGAGGAGAGAGGAAGTCGTTGAGGAAGTCCGCTCACCAGGAAGTAGAGGGCCATGAACGGAAAAAAAACAGCCATGCATCAACATGGACAGGTCATTTGAACAGTGCAATGCTGCGTCTGAGTGTTCCTGAGATTAGAGAGGCTAATAATTTCTGAAGGCCATGCTTTATGTTAATGTGACAGGCTGCGCTGTATATTTCTGCTGAGGCGCCGCCTTTGTGGCGCTTAATTTTGCTTTAATGGAACTGTTGTGTTAGTATCTGCAGCAGGCGCTGGAATTCAGACCCGCGTGGAATTAACTGGCTTTTATTGCAGAGGACGTCCTCAGATTATTTATCGCATGTCTGTAGACACCAGCAAGGACAAGTCAAACCGAACAACCTCCCGTCCACCCAACATCCCCTCACTCCCCAAATAAATGCATCTCTCGTGTTGATTTTCAGGGGATAGGAACACTGGGGGGGTGAAATAAAAAAAGAACCTTGCTTCTATTAAATGAGATAAGAGGTTGTCGTTTCTTTTATTAAAGTTTCTTTTGTATTACAAATCGTTTTGTAAAACCAGACCTTCTTGAGAGCTTGTCTAATTTGAGTGTCACAAATTGACTTTAATGGCACTTCTTCTTCGGCATTGTGGTCGTCTGAAGTAAAAAAAAATGACAATCTCCCTCATCTTTTAACCAATCGTACAGTTGTAGAAAAGAAATTACCAGTCTGAATTGATAATCAGTGCAAGGCATGGCAGAGCGCTGTCTTCAAAAAATAACTCTCAAAACAGGGAGCCGGGTTTCTTGGGTTTAGAAATGGATATAAAGACAGATTAGTAACAACAGCTGCATGTTTTGTGAGGGAGCCATTTTACCAATCAGCTCTGTCATTTCCCTGTGTCACAAAAAGCACCTGTTACCCCAGTAACCCACACTTCCACCCAACTGCAGATGTTTACTGAACTACTTGAGCGAGGCAACTATTCAGCGCGGAAAAGAAAGAATACAACTTTTGTTAGCAACTGAGAAGAAGGCTGATTCCTATGGTGTAAGTGTACATATGTGTTTTATTTTGGGTTGTGTTTTTGTGCAATCGCAGGCCTAACTCAATACAAGCTAAACAATAATGCAAATCAACTCCTACAACTTCACTGGGATGTGAGAAAATCAATCAGCCAAATACAATGAAATTGGTTCTAAAACTGCTTTTTACATTCATTGTGACTGGGAGATTGAAATAAGTCATACCACTGCAATGTTCCCTCTCCACTCTCCAAGTGCTCCTTTACTCACAGACCCCTATTTCTCTCTGTCAAAAGTCAAAGTGGTTTTTGTATTACCATCTATGAATAATTCATGCATAAGCATTAATAATGTAGCGGTAATGATAATAAATGCTGCACCTAAATGGTCATTAAATTATGTAGTTTATCTTAAAATGTAGAGTGCCAACTGGCATTTGAACTGGTTATTAATCTGTAAAATTGTTTGCATTAGCTGCCTATGATTTTGGTCATTGTTGCAGACTTTAGAAAGCACTTTCTTGCAAAAAAGATATGCCTTTTATTGGAGATATATATCAAAGCTAGGCCATGTTACAGAATTGTAGTCAATATGCTTTTCACATTTTTATGACAATCCTCAGTTTATTTGGAGGAATTCTTTGTGCTGTTGCTGAAAATGTCCCTGGCCACCAAACGTGCTGTCTCGGTGTGAAGAAACCACAAGTCAGCAGTGTGTTGATGTGAACTACAGGAGCACCACACAGTATAAAGCACTTCAGTCTTAGCATTCCAAAACAGTGCAGTAAGAAGACTTTCATCTTTATGTTGAAATGAATCCAACCCAGCATCTGTGTTGGTTTAAAAAACCATCCAATAGTTTCTTGACTTAAAAAACTTCAGTTGACACAACTGGGACAGGCTTTTGTCCAGTAAAAGTCATACAGTTCTTGACAAAGAGAAAAAGGGGTGCAATGATAGGGAGACTAATTCCACTGGGCCTTTGATAAACCTGCCTCCCGAACCTTCCTCTCGCCTGCCCCTCCCCCGTCCCTCCCCCCACTTCTCTAGACCCTCCCCCTGTCCCTCCCCCCACTTCTCTAGACCCTCCCCCCGTCCCTCCCCCCACTTCTCTAGACCCTCCCCCCATCCCTCCCCCCTCTTCTCTAGACCCTCCCCCCGTTCGGACAGTGACTTCCCAGCTATTCATCCAAAGCCTGACGACAAAGGTTATCGTAGCTAAAACCATTTCATTAGCTTTTGAACCCATTTTTACCTCTTTAATTTAAATAAATAGAAAACTCATTGAATGGGCTACCCCAGGTGTGTTCCGTTGACGCAATTGTATTGTAATTCATATGCAAATGCATTATCGGGAAACACATTTACCAGTGGGTTAATGCAGAACTCAGCAGCCATGGTCACACACACACACATGCATATATATATATATATATATATGCTTACTCCATCTTGCTTTGTATTCTGTATATGTTGTTTAGTCTCTTCTTTATTCCTGTGTTTGCCGTTGTGGCAGACAGTTGGAGGGGAAAAACACATTAATGTAAGAAAATTGCAAATGGCTCTGAACTTCAATTTGTTCTGGACTTTATCAGGGCGGTGCAGATACTCTTGGCCCCATAATGACTGTGTTTTAGTGGACTGGCTGGCATGCTAAGGAGGCGTATAAATACAGAGATACAGTGGGTTTAACAGTTCATGCATGACTGAGAAATACCTTTGTGGCTTTCATTGAAAAGACCATTCAACCTGTCTGCAGGAGCAGTTTGTAGCACCTTTATCTTTCTGTATTCTCAATTTGTATTATAAACTGAGAGGGAATGCTAGGGGTGAGGAAAATTATATATTTTTCCAGAATGGTGTTGAGTTGCTGAATTGGAAAATATTCCATTTAATATTATTTTATAGATTGTTTCTTAGGTTTCTCTCTGTATTTTGGGGAAACATTGGGACAGCCATCTTTGTTGTAAGTTATTATGTATTATCCACGCACCACCCCTGCACTCTACCCTCTTATATAATGGACCAAGGCAGTGCACACGAACAAAAAACAGACACAAAGAACGGCAATCAAACATGAATAAAAATTACCAGTATAACCTATCCATTCCATACAACCCCATCCCCCTGCTGCCTAGGAACCCCATCCCCCTGCTGCCTAGGAACCCCATCCCCCTGCTGCCTAGGAACCCCATCCCCCTGCTGCCTAGGAACCCCATCCCCCTGCTACATCACATATGTTGATATCCATAAAAATAGGGTAAAGTACATCTATATCAATGAACCAAAGAACATACATATTGTATAATCTAAACAAGTTAGCAAGCAACATGACAACAGCTTAAAAGGCCAGTTAACCACAAATATGTATTATAAAACACCCATTTTTTCAGGTAACTTGGTACAGCACATTTTTCGGGTTTTGTCAAAATATAATTGTGCTGTACCAAACTCCAGCCTGCACAATATCTCATTAGGATAGCTAATGAGCTAATGAGTGGACCATGTAGTGCTCCAACCGAGTTGCCAAAACCTTAGCGTAGAGTTAACTTCACAGTTCAGAAGACTTAAAGGTCCTTAAGAAGAGCAGTGAATTAGAGGCTTGTCCTTCTTTAGCAAAATAGAAATATCTTGGAGATCAGCCTTTTTTTGTTGATTGGATGGCTTTCCTAAGCTCATCTAGAGTGATAGGCAACTCTAATGAATGCATGGCCTCAGAGGGCAGTTTAGGTAAATGTAATAATTCTAAAATTCACTTCATACATTTTCATGATGAACAATGTTGGATTTGTACAACTTTTGATAGACTAAATGGAAACTACCACTAATATGTTTTGGATCAGAGGTTAAATTGCTCTCTATGATCCTTATTGCTTAGATGTTTGCTGTGATTATTTGTCCTTAACTTGAGAGCAAGAAGGCAGATGAGTCGATCATTGTTCAGTGTTTCTGCCTAGTGCGATGAATAATAAATTCTGCTTTCTGTCTTTAACAGGCCACTAAGTTCTTCCAATACATTCAGTAGTTTTAACATTTAGCATGTTTTCAGGTGAAAGAATCATTAGTAATTTTTTGTATGCCTTGTTCTAGTGCTGCGATTACGGTTTCCATTAAATCAATACAAACAATAAATAATGAATCATAACAAATTAATAATTTATTGTTTATCTCCAAAATCCTACATACTCTTATATTGCCCTACAAATTCCACTCATTTGCACCCCACTTCTGATTGGGTCTCTCCTATGTATACAGAGCAATAACTGGCAAAATGCACTGTTTGTCCTCCTGTAGGCCTATGTCCTCCTAAATGTATTTTCCTGAGTTTTACTGTTTTGTCATTCTTTCCTGGATCACTTTTGATTCCCCCAAAAGACAGGGAGTAGAGTGAGGTCGTTATGGTCTAGAGAGTGAATCGATTTTTGGAAAGGATTTGTTTGTACAATCCTATCTTGGGGCTTTCTTTTCTGAAGAGGCCACTGTGGCCAATCTAGGATCCTCTCAATAGTAAGCCTGGTGTTTGGGGTAAAAATACACTAACACAGTGTTTACTCATTACAGTATTTCCTATCATGCTTCATCTGTGTAGGACGCCAAGGTCCTGATTTGGGGGTTTGTGAGAGCACACGTGGGACTTTTCATTGCATGTTAGCCATGTGGAAATAAATGTAAATGTAGAACATTGATTGGATGGATTTTATTGAGAGTCCCAAAATACAGCTTATTATCTGAAAGCATTGAAGTCCCTTTTCCTGAATTGGAAATGTATCTATCTTCTGGTGATTGGTCAATTAAATGTGACAGTCCAGGCAATGAAGATCTATGTCCTTCCTGGCTTTAATACAATACTTCCTCTGCTCCCCGACTCAATTTCCTCTAATTTCTGACTAATTTAAAGGGCCTTGAGGCCATCTCTGCCTGTGTTAACTTTTGCTGAGCCCATTACTCTTACCAGTCTGAGGGAAGAGTACAACAGCAGTGGGTATTGTAAGGGGCTACTGCATTGGACGGAGGACCTGTGATTAGAGTTCTGTTGGCGGCCATCTTTATTACAGCCATTTGTTTTGCACAGTTTGTGCTCTAGTTGTCTGGAAATCAATTGCAAATCCATCAACTGGCTGAGCATGCACCCGCCCATTTACTTTCTCTCTCTCTCTCCTATTTTTCCTCTCTCTTTCTCTCTCTTTCTCTCGAGAACGACTTTTAAAACAACTTTTAATTGTAGGTTAAGCCACTTATATTTTTTTTTATTTGCCCATGCACATAATAAACAAATATTTGTTGTTTCTTCTTCAATCCGTCAATCAGTTCACCTAACAAACTTAACAGGATGTTGTACCTCAACATTATGTACCATAACATTTACATTTATTCATTTAGCAGACGCTTTTATCCAAAGCGACTTCCAAGAGAGAGCTTTACAAAGTGCATAGGTCACTGATAATAACAACAAGATAGCCCCAAATACATTGCAAGTAGCCAAAACATGAAGCACATATTGTGAACAACCAAAATAAGTGCCAAAGGGAAGAACCATATGTAACGTGCCATATGTAACGTGCGTCTTGACTGGGCTACTGCGCTACTCTCGCTGGGGGCATATTGAATTGAACCAGAGGCACATCATAATCTATACTATAATGCCAGAAATCTCTGTCTGTCTTTCTGTCTGTGTGGTTTTATTTTTAGGGCAATGAGTGTCTCACGATTATCTCGAAAACCGGGCACTGTGCAAAGTTGTAATTTTGCAGGTGTCCGTTTCAAGACCCAAGGACGTGTGGAGCTGCATTTGACGTGGTTTGCATGAGCGCTTTGAGATCTCTAAAATATCTAAATAGTAAGATAATAGCCTAATAATGAAACAAAATAGATACAGAAATGTACAGACTAAATCGTTTGCAATGAAATGAAACTTGTGCACCTGAGTTAGTGTAGTAAACATAACAAGGCCACGGAGGCGATTTTCAAAAACTTGCACTTTGAAACCCGTTTTCAAAAGTTTGCATTTTCAGGCCCCAAAATGCTGTTATCGTTTAAACGAATGGCCAAACCACATTAAGGTTTGCAGGTTTTTGTTCTAACATTAAACAGAAATGAAGAATGGGAACCTATAACTCAGTTCCTCTGCTCATGTACATAGTAAAGTATGGTCTTATGGCATAAACGCACATTGCAGAAGCAACTTGAAAACCTTGTGAATAGCATATCACTTGACTATACTGTAGTTACATTGAAGGATTTTAGGAACTATTTTAGGAATATGGTGATGAGCAGTACATGGAGAATACATTTATTTTGCTGGAAACACTGTTCCTTAATTCAAAGCTATGTCCGTGTGTGGGTGTGTGTGCATAAGTAAGTATTCAACATTTATGGTTTACATCGAAACATATATTATTCAGCGACAGACATCAAAAATTTATGCTGAGATTTTTTAACTTACAAGCTGTTGTTTTTTTTCCCTCTGTGATGAAGCCACGAGAGGAGGTTCTGTGGCGGACAAGTGATCTGACTGCTTATGAGTTTGACAATATAGAACCGCAACCATGCTCTTGGGCTACTGAGCTGTCCAATGAGTAAAGCTCTGAGCATTGGCCATTCTCCATGCCACTTCAGGTGTGTTTGTATAGATTTGCTGATAGGAGACGGTGATTATCCAATAAAGACTTGTCTCATTGCACCCAACTGTATGTAGTAACACTACATACAGTTAATGTGAATCAAAGACCATGTTGCAGCTGTCATAGTGTAGTTGTATGGGTTTATATGAGTTCTGGTAGTGCACATAGGCATTACTAAGTGTTCCAGATGAATGACATTCGTAATTATGAGTCTAGGTACTAGTAGTAGTGGGTGGGTGGTTTTCTCTATAGGAAAAAAATTAAAAATGATAACTACAAACAAACAAACATAGAAAAAGTGCCATAGCTCACTGGATATTGGTGGGTTTTAAAGGGGGAAATTAAATGCACCTGAATGATATAGACTTGAACTACAAAACAACAAGGTGCCAAACTTACTGTATATTATCACCACTAAAATGTTGATAAACGAGAGTTTCAAATGGCATATACTTTCTTTGACGCACACAAATACTGGAAGAAGAATACATAAATCCAGTGCTTCCTTTGTGGAATGTTCTGCACAATATTTCCACGCGTAATAACTTGGATATTACAAAGGAGACATTGCAGGGCTGTAGACAGTGTGATGGAGAGCTTAATTACCTAGTGGCAGACGACCAGGGAATTGCACCCACATCACGGGCAAATAGGAACTGCGGTTCCCTACTAGGTAAGTGAACGCCCATAAAAGCTGTTACCAGAAACGACAAATATTCATTAACATAAAACAATAATATGATCATGTTAAAATGAGCATGGTCCTCTTCCCCTATGGATGCGTTAGAGGAGATTGCTGTGCCGTGGGACGGAGGCTTGCCAGAGAAGCTCTATCCACGCTCACTGGACTTTGGAGGCCAAGACCGTAGTACCTTTGGAACATGGCATAAATGAATCCATCATTTTATTTTGATTTAAAGTGTATTAATTATTCAGGTAGAATAATTTCATGAATCTAACAAGTTGAAAACAATTATTGGTGGTTATAGGGACCAGCCAAATTCTTCGATCAAAGGAATTATTCCAACCACATGGTTGAGCCAGTCTCATGCATAACCAAAATAGCAACAAAACAAAAAAATCATTGCAATAGGGCTGTGTCCACTAACATTTGGGCATTTATGCCTTGGTGCACATAGACCTGGCATAATTCAATTAGGTCCATTTTGGTTTGAGGGACAACTTTCTATCTTTTGACCCAGACAATGATTGGCCAGTGTTCTTGAGGGACCTGGTTTGAAGGTGACGACAGACAGAGTGATTGGCCAGTCATTGTGTTGATTGGCCTTAGTCTTGGTGGTCATACTCTTATTTCACAGGTCAGGGATCTTTTCTCTGCTGTGTTCATCTTCTCTTCTATATACAGTATAGTGCCTGCATGTGTGTTTATCTATCTGTCTGTTCGTGCTAAATATCCAGCTATCCTGTATTTCTTTAATCAAACATTAATATACAACAAATAATTATGACCTCACAATATACAGCTCTGGAGATAATTGAGAGACCACTGCACCTTTTTGTTTCATTTCTAAAAGAGTTGAGAAGGACAACTTTGAGTGAGGAACAGAAGGGTAACATTTCCTCACTCAAAGTTTCGTTCTCAACTGTTTTAAAAATGAAAGAAAAAAGTGCAGTGGTCTGAGTTTTTCCCAGAGCTGTATATAGCAGAATGTCACATCATCGGGCTTTCACACAGTGCGCGTTCAGAAAGGTAAACACTGACATCACAGCATTAACTGTCTTCAAATTCAAATTCACACACATACTCAGACACACACAAACACGTTGGTGCTGGTTCTTTTAAAGCAATTCTAACAACTATTAATTACTTTCTCCCTGTTAGTGTTACTCCATCAAGTGAGAAGTGATTATGGCCAGGAGTTATTTCACCCTGGGGATGAGGAGGACAGAGATGGAAGCTGTATTAAGTCCATTGTTACTCTGTGTCTGATGTCTCCACTTCAACTTCAAAGGAGAGGAGTTAGTTGACGGGAAATTTAAATAGGATCTGACGAAAGTGAGGCAAACCCTGACCCCTCGCCTCGATCTGAGGCTTAGAAGTCTTGTAAACCATATCGAATAATAGTACAACTTGCAAATGAAAAAGGCTAATAAAGTAGATCAATGTAGAAGTTTGTTATCACTCACTCTGGCCCACTATCAGAAGCAAGGTATAGCCTACTATTCTGAAACAGAACATTTTGTCAAAATGGATAACAGAATTTCAGGGAATTAATGCTATGGTCTTAGATTATCAATTATATGCTTACTTTTAGACATATGGTTTCTTGTTTTGGGGATTTTTCAGAGAGCACTATGAAAAATGTACCCTACAGTCTGGTAGTGGTTGCTCCTACATGGATTCACAGAAAATGATTCTCCATATAATTTCCTCAATAGCACTGTTTATACTTTCCGACAGTGCCCTCAAAAAGTGCCTTTGCCATTTTAACACAGGCTACCAATTAGTTTCAATGCACAGTCCTCCATATTCTTCATGCTCTGAAAATTACCCTCCTAAATGAATCATTGTCAACCACACAGTGTGAAGAAAAAAAAGAATTTGGAATCGAGTCTTAGCACGCTAATACATCACACAGGATGACAAATCAAATGGTACATATTATGACTGAAATTATTAAGAATTATTAGATAATGATTTGGTTGCCATGAACCCACAAGATGGTATTTAATGCCACCTCACGGTTCACTTGACAATGTAAAAGAAGGGTTTAGTTAGCTGTTGGAGATAGAGGGGATCAGATGGGTGGGAGGAACTTGGGGAGGGGGAGTATACAAATAAATCAGTGCTAATTGAAAGTGAAAAGTTAGAACATGGAGAGAACATGGAGTAAAAATAATTCTCTTAAGACCTCATTTTGGAGGGTAGATTTGGTGCAGCAGAGCTTACTGCTTCTGTCATAAGATTGGAGGGGGGGGGGGGGGGGGGGGAGTTGGTTGTGTTCCATATTGTTGCCAACTGGACTGTGAATCCAAAGATTCTGCTCTACATCAGGATTTAAATGTAAACAAATGTCCCTGGTCTTCTTTTATTACACGGAATTGGCTGAGATGAACTTTTGTGTCTGTGTGTTCTATGTCTAGATTTTCTAAACAAGTTTGTGTGTGTGTGTGTGTGCTCGTGTTACTCCACAAGCTTGGATGAGTGTGTGTGTTCCTATTCAAGCTTGTCTGTGTGAGTGTGTATGTAAATAGCGCAGTAGGTTTAGGATTAAAAGCTTGTCTCCCTCACTATCGTCGTCTCCTTGTAATACCCCATTGTGCTGAGTCAGACGATCGGTGCTTCGTTATCCCAAAACGAGATAATGACAACAACAATAAAGTCTGTGAAAAGAGCCGGTGGAATGGGTTTTCCCTGCAGTGGCAGCTCAAAATGACCTCCCTTCATCCTGACAGAGAACACAACAATCACACACGGGCCACTGGAAACACACAATATGAATATGGCTAATAGGATTACACCATAATCTGTTTCTCCAGAATGTTCCTAATCTTGGTGAAGGCACACCCACCCCAGCCCCCCCCCAACCACCCCACACCAATAGGACATAAAGACAGCCTACTGCCCCAGGTTTGAGTACACACGTTTCCTCCCAAGAATTGTTTCCCCAACAGTACGGAGACAAGGCACCCCTTAGGCAAATGAACAAGCAGTGACTTAATAACACTTTGTCAACATGCACCCTCCCGGTATTGTGAGCGACCCATAATGTTTTGCTGATGGCCTTCAGGGTCCCCCGTGGAGACGGACGTAAGTGTAAAAGATTGGCTCCGGCCGGTGTGGATGTCGGCGTGCAGGGGGCGGGAGTGGATGGGGGGGACAAGCCATCAATCTATTATTCTGAGGGGAGAACAATATGCGTCTCTACCGGTTGGGAGCCCCTGACGATGATAAATATTTGAAGGGCGGCCCTAAATGGGATATCTAGGAGGCAGGGGCGCATACCACTTCTGCGCGTTATTACCTCATCCTTTATTTAGCGACGCGCCGACGTGTCACTTCCCTTTCCCCCGGTCCGCCTCTTTTGACGATGGCGCTGCGTGGCGTGCGGACGGGTCCACCAGTCCCGTGTTTTTGCTGTTCTTTCCGTTAACTCTGAGAGGACTGGACTCCTGCATGCGCGAGCGTGAGGACGCGCCGTTAAAAGCCTTAGGATGTCGGGAGACTCATGAAATTTGGACACGCCAGCAGATGGAGGCCCTCATGTAGGGAAGAACAGGGAATTGCACTTAAGGGGCCTTCCAATATGGCAGCATTCATTTTTAACAGGGCAGGAGAGGTCTGGAGAGTTCAGTGCAGTAATGAGACATGGGCATTGTTATTACAGCCATTGTGTTCTCTGTGTAGGGGAAAAGCAGATGACTGACTTGAACAAAGAACTGGCAACCAGAAATGAATAAGTGAAGCAGAACATAAAAAAGAGTAGCTGTTATAATGTTTTTATTTTTTATTTTGTATATACTGTTTCTGAAGTAACTTCAGAAAGTATGAAACAACTTAAAAGGCTTGCAACAGTATTTTGACCTGATATGATATACAGTTCTGCAGGTGTACTTTTGTACCTTCAAACACTTTCACAGAAATACATTTGTAGATAAGAATTTGTTTGTACCAAGACAAGTACACAAGAGTCAAAGACTATTTAATTAGACTCGATAAGAGAGATACCATGCTTTAGTGTTACCAAAGGAATATCAAAAATTATAATGGTTTTAATGTTAGTCGAACCAAAAATCGGACTAAAGGTTAATGGACAGTAGATACACAGTCAAATGAGACGTTGGAAAAGAAGCATTGCCTACACCCCCCCCCCCCCCACACACACACACACACACACACACACACACACATCACCACCACCTTGCACCATGCGATTAAAATGACAGGTAGCAGCATTGAATCACCATGGCGATGATGATGGGTCAGTTTCCATGGCAATGAAAGCAAGCCCCTACTCAGGAAAGTGGCAGGACATGCAGCTCTGTAATAATGATGACACTTGCCTCGCATTTAATTGAAATCACTTTCGAAAAGAACAGGAAAGGAGCAAAACAGATGAACGAGACGGTTATGGTCTATGTTGTTCTTACAATGCAATATTGACTTCATCTTGTCAATAACTGGTCAAAACACTAGTTTGAGTTTTTTGTTTATTATCAACAATTCAATAAATGGTTTTCTTGGACCACCGAGGCAGACCCTCTACATTCATTCATAAGCGATCGTTTGTGGTCCTTATGGTAACTCATAGATGCCCATTAACAAAATGAGTAGTTCTGGATTGTTTGGAGGTAAGTGAATCACCACTTTGAATCCTCCCACACAGTCAACAATAATTGTTCAGAGCTACGTCAACATGCAACCTTTGTTCACCACATAGGCTGACGCTCTCAAGCTCCAGGGAGTGTGTGTGTGTGTGCTAACTGGCTTGTCGAAAGCAGCTTGACAGGAAAGGAACCCGAGACTACCGCAATGAATATGTCATTTGCCTACTACATATCAATTCTGCTTTACATTGTATAGATATTTTTTGTACCAGTTACTGTTTTTCCCCGTCACACCTGACATCGTTAACTCAGAGGCTAGTTCACTTCACTTCAAACACAGGAAGGTGTTTGTGCTGTGTGCACTCCTACACAGCGTCTCCACAGCGCCTTCGTCTCCTTGTGGACATCTCCAAGAATCCCTGTAATCCCTGTTTTATTTCCCTGTGCAGGGTCGGGAAATAAAACAAGAAAAGGAACCCATCGGCAAAACAAATGTTTCACGTCCGACAGAAGCGCCGAAGCACTGCGGCACAGAAAGACAATAAATCAATTTCTATTTAGATCAAGAGGTTTTAAAATGCACAAGGCCTTAATGCTAGAACAAACAGGCTCGAGCAGGTGATGAATGTTCCTGGGCACGATGATGGGCGGGCGGGACTGATAGCCCGCTATCACCAGCATCCATCTTTCTTTATTCCCCAGGTCATTTTACTGGAGGCCCTCCAAAACGTACAGACAGAATGTCTGGAGACTCAAAGAAGCTCTCTGAGTCCAAAAAGTTTGTCCTTCTCCTTGAGCTAGGACTCACTGTGTAGTTTATGTTGCCCTCTTGAATCTGGTGCAACGGAGTGATAAATCATGGGAAAAAAAATTAAAAAAAGAAATTATGTATACTATCTAGAAGGGGAAGCAGCTAAAAATGGTTTAGGTAATATATGTATCTTTGAATCCCATCCCTGACTAGGACATTTAATTCATGCTAACAAAGCACATGTTGGGCGTATGGCATGATATGGATGGTGTTTTATGTGCCACAGAAGGTGTCAGACTTTTTAGCAGTCTGTTATTTATTTGAGAATATGTACATTAGATTTTTTGGGAGTTGGTGTATTTTAAAACATTGGCAAAAAGCAACGATTCAACTTTTCAAGTCTCGCTCTCCACCTTCTACTCAGTACAAAGCAGCTGCAGAGATCCAGCAAAATCACTACTAGTTATTTCCGGAATCAATTCTCACACACCATTTATTTTGGAAAGATAGTGTGAATGCTGCAATAATCACCTCTTCATCGCCCTATCCAGTATAGCACAGCACAGGAATGTAATGTGGGGGGGACTGCTGTTCACCAGAGAGACATTATCATAGGGTGAATATTTTGTCGGCCTGTAATTTTATGTGTCAATTAGCCCAAAGCGAAAGGAAGTTTAGACATCCAACGGGTATTAAATTATAATCCTTGCTTCCATGGACCGAATTGTGATTATTGAGAACACATGAATATGTAACATTCACACCTTCCCTAATAGATAATTCTTACTAATGGGACTTGCCAAGTACGACAGACAAGAATGCAAACTTTGGCTACTCTTTGACAGACTGTTTCCCTACGCAAATTGCAAACTCCACACTCCACAAGTTACCATGTGGCACAATCTGTATGTTACTAACAATCGATCAACACACCTTCAAGCAAGATGGGATAGAAATGCCAGCATAAATCAGCAAGTTGTAATCTTTTTACCATTGGTTTCCACAATCGAGCCATGGCTGGATGCAACCGCCACAATGCATTACTTGCCGCAACGCTACTTAAAACACCAGAAGCCTCCGGTAATATTTTACAGTAACGGCCTATTCAGTTACCACGCGTGGTAAGACAAGAGAAGGCAAAGAAATCAATTAGGATCTTTTGTTATCTGGCTTTTCCGTCTGTAGGGCCTGGCAGATGATATGGTCTGATAATTGGCCTTTGTCAGCCACTCGCTAACCGCTCCCATGGTATGTGTTTACACTTGAAAGTAAAGATGGCTATCTCTGGCACGATGACTCTGAAATATGATGACCTCGTCTACAATTGCAGTTGATAAGACATGCTCTGTTTTGCAAGTGTATTCTGGCACCTACAGAGAGAGAGAGAGACAAAGAGAGAGGCAGAGAGAGAGAGAGACAGAGAGAGAGACAGAGAGAGAGACAGAGAGAGACAGAGAGAGAGATAGCGAAAGACAGAGTCTCACAGTGTAATAAAAATAGGTCATAAACCTATTTCCTCCCACTCTGGTATTCCTTCAGGACCTGTTCTGTTCTTCTCTGACTGTGGGATCCTTCTTTGATTTTCTCTTCACTTTTATTCTACTTGATAATGCAATTACAGTCAAGCGTTGGGCTAGTATTTCTCAGTGTTCCTTCTAATTGACCATTGGGGGACAAAAAGCGACAAAAAGAACATCAGGAATGGTGAAAATCATAAAATATCTGTTCAAATGATGATAACAATAGACCTTCCGTGATCTAGAACAATAGGGACTCGCAAGTAATCTTGTTACGAGTTGACCATCCTGTGACATGTTATGTTGTTCCATAAATCATTTGTTGTCAGTCTAAAAGTACCCTTTTTCAATAGTAAACATTGAAAGGAAATAAAAGGTGAGAAAAAAACGCTCAGATTCAACTTGTATGACAACCCGTCTGTTATTGAGATGTTTTGCTTGAAAATAAATCCATATGTACAACCCCCAATTAGATACCAATTAATAATGATCATTGGACGTGTCAATTAGAAGCAGAGCGGAAACTGGGAGAACGTCACAAACAGAAAACTAATTAGATTTCCTGTGGTTATGTCGTCCTCGGAGCGTGTACACTACTGATAATTGTATCAGTCTCCCTACCGGCAAACTTCCTGCCGCCTTTTGGATGAATCGCTCCAACTTTCTCTCTCACCAAGCATCTTGTTTGACAGAAACGTCTCGTTGCTGACAGCATACCACAAAGGAGGAGCGTTGTAGAAAGGAAGTACCCTGTCACAATTGTCTCTGTTCAGAGAGTGTGATAGCTGCAAATGATACTTTATTTCCCGTTTATACTTGTCCTCACTGCTTTCAATCAGGTCAAATCTCTCACCTCATTCTGACACACAGCACGACAGCTGCGTCGTCTCTGGATCAAACTGGGTTCTGGAGCTGTTGGCAGAGGGAAGGCCTGTGCAGGCAAGCAGACTCAGGGAAAAATACAGCTGTCATTTACAGAAGTTTGATGATGAGATGTTATCCTTTGATGCTTGTCATGGTTGGGTCAATAAAGGGTGTGCCCCTCCCCCCCCCCCCCACACACACACACACACACATACACACACACCACCACCCGCCGATTTTCTAAATGGAACTGACTGAAAGTTACTGTCACAATCCATTTGTTGTCATTCCAATTATACTATTGCTAAATAATACGAACAGACACATTCAAATAATATTAGCTATATTGTATGTGTGCAGTATGGTGTATGAGTGTGCGATACAGTGTATGAGTGTGCCGTATAGTTTATGAGTGTGCGGTACAGTGTATGAGGCAGCACCCATTACTTCATTAAAGTAATCACATCAACAATCCCCACTAAAAGGACAAATATTACTCTTGTACAACAACTTTTATATTATGCCATTTTATGTCATTTGAAAGCCAATGACGTTCCGCATCTCTCCAACCTACAAAAGGTGTATATTAAGCTGCTACATCCAAAAATGTATACAAAAGGCATACAGCACCACATATTACAGTGTACATACTGTATGGTGCTGTACCACCATTCAAGATTTTAGCTTTTAAGCACATGGAGACCAGTGTAGGCAAATAATGCATTAAGCAATTTCCTTTATGGCTTCTTTGTTATCAAAGGAACAAGCTTTGCATAATTCTGCCTGTTTGTGGTTTAGGGGCAAAATATGTATTTAAAAGGAGTGTGAATATGTGAGAAGGTGATTATGTTTGTTTACTGGCATTTAGGGGTAAAATTATTAAAGACAAACCTACATTTGAAACATTCTCATTAAGCTTGTGGAACTATGCCCAGTTAGAAGTGGAGAGAAATGCAATGCAATCCACAAGAGTATACTATCCATCTACTGTAGCCAAGTTCTTTTTTGTATATGAGGATGTGATTTAGGTAATTACAAGAACACTTGTCAGTTATTTTGGTTAAATATTTCATGATCTACGTCTAGTTAATTTGGGCTGAATACATATTATCTTCCTGAGCAGAAATGGGTGAAAGCAAAACCGTTTTCAGTGAGGACTGAGATAAAGTGGAAAGTATGGGGAGAAAAGTACTGAAGATGAAGGTAGATGCAATGACCAAAGGGAAGAACAACAAAGGTAGAGAATGATGTTTGGCCTCTCCAGAGTAGTGAAGGGCGCGGAGTGAAGCGGAACATACAGGATCCTCACACTGATAGTTAATGATCATGCAAAATGGCCATCGTATCCATGAACCATGTTGTTTCTAGACCATTCAACAAGCGTCTACGTCGTTTTTAAGCCTGAAAAGGCATATATTTGTGATATTTCCACATCAGAGAAACACTTAGTTTCTTCCCGAGACTCTTTTAATTCTGTTGATGACGATGCTGAAAGCAAGACAAGGAAAAGAACACTGTAGCTGTTGTGATGGTTGTGTTGTACATGTGAGAGCCTTTAGGTCGGACCTGTCTTTGGTGTGTTTAATGTTTTTTCTTTGCCTGTGGGGGTAGTTGTGGTAAAACCCCACACTAAATGCAGTATCACCAACAAGATAAAGAGCTATTACTAGTTTAGAATGATCAAGTCGCTTATTCTGAAAAGTAAAAAATATGATCTTCACAAGCTAACGTTTTCAATCTGTCGCAGTGCACCAGATGATAGTTCAGTAGGCCAATGTGTGAACCTCTCTCTATTCAAATTAACCTTACAAACGAATTTACATAAGTGAGTATGAAGATGCATTCTAATGACCCCGCCATATAATACAATTTGAACAGAATTCAAACAGTGTCGGTCATGGTTTCATCGTCTTTGTATTTAGCTATGGGTCGTGCCCAGTCATGTGTTGAAATGATTGAGAGAAATCCATCAATGTGTTTCATTCACAGATCATCAATCTGTCAGATTCTGAGAACAGCGAATCGAGTGAGAAACTTGAAGTCGATAGATATTTGCTTTTAAAGTTGCACGCAGAGGCATATACACACACATATAGGCACACCCACACACAAAGGTGTACTGTTGGCCAATGTGCATATTGTGCAGAAACCAAGATGGAGATCAATAAAGAAAAAATGTATAATGTTATGATTTCTAATTGAGGGTTTCTTTTGAGGAGAAAAGGTGTGGGATCAAAGAGTGTCGGTCTGCAAATTGTAAGATTAGAAAAACCTTTGAACAAGAGGGAGGCAAACTCGTACGGAATAACACGTACAAAAATAGTTAACTTTTACCTAACATCCTCCTTCATGTTGCATCATGATCTTTCACTAGGAACTGGGAAACTGTAATAACATTGGCATGGTTCAAAGCATGACTTTAGGGTTTATGACGACTTCATACTAATTCACAGCAAACCTCATGGGACTTTTATTAAGTATTATGAGTTGTAACTTGAGTGAGAGTGAGGTTCCTTCAAAGAGCTGCTGAATCAAGCTCACCGTGCACTGTATTAGGGGAGTTGCCAATACCAGAGAATTACTGTTGATCAATAGCAAGCGGGCATCTCATCCCAACAACTTGGGCTTTTGAGTGCCTGACTCACTGAGGCAGGAAGGAGGTCAAGGAGAATCATTATTTCCAACGCCAATGTGTTTACTTCCTGAAACCTTTTGGTAAACTCTCAAATGGCCTCACCTGGACCCAACCATGGACAAGTCGTTGTGGGGGAGCAAATACTTCTACTCATAATCCCAGCTGATAGCCCTATCCCAAGCAGCACCTTTGAAAGGGTTAAAGGAGAGAAAATAGTCTGTTATCTGTGTACTCCCCTAATCTGACAATACCACCAAGAGCACATTTAGCTGTGATAACATAAAGCAATACAATCATTGATTGGTCCTTTGGAATAAACTATATAATGCACAAAATACAACACTCTTTCCCCAAGATAAGGATTTCCCTCCCCACCCCGTATTGCCTGTATCTCCTGGTCTGATCCATGTCTAAGACAGTGATAACTAGATATTCATTTGGCTTTGACAGTGCAGATCCCTTACGCCCCTAATGGGCGCCTCGCACCCCCGGTGAGAGAAAATGACAGTTGGATTCTCTGCGGAGAATTCAATCATCTTTTAATGTCACCGCTGGTGACACGGTCTGGTTCCCCTTCCTCAGGACCATTCCAGACGTGCTGTTTGTCAGATTCAGAAGCATGGAATTAAAACGCAATTGACTTTCTTTTGTTTTGTTTTTTACCAAATATAGTCAGTGTGTAATACATTTTGAATCTATCCTTAACAAGTCATTTAGAAACATTTACTGAGAAACTCACTTAGCAGCTGGTTTGTGACTGCTCACGGGGACACCAGTGCCATATGCTCAACACTTTACCATCGCCGCTCTTAAATAACATGCTAACACATTTTTTATAGGACTTTCCAAAACAGTTGGATGTTCAAATGGATGTGTAGGATCGGCGTTTAAAAACAAGAAGAGCCAATATGCTTTTTGGTGTACGTTCTGTCCTTGTCAAGTGCTTTGTAAAGCGTGCGGTTGTGAAGGGCTTGGGGAATATTCTCCTCTATCCCCCCCCCCCCCCCCCCACCATCCCTCTGCAATGTGGGGACGGAGCCTGTGATATAGCTGTGGCGGCGGCATGTGTAAAGGGATGAGCGGGGCTTTGAGGCGCTGTGTGACAGGCCCCCCTGCTGTCTACCGCAGGGAGAGAGAGACGGAGGAGCACCGAGAGAGAGACGGAGGTAGAACGAGGGAGGCAGATAGAGGAGAAGAGAGAGGGGACTTGGAGGGAGAGAGGATAGAGATGGAGATAAAGAAAAGGGGGATGGGGTCAATTGAGATGCACGTTTAAATTGAGTGAGCCAGCGGGAGGGAGAGAGGGAGAGAGAGAGAGAGAGCGAGAGAGAGAGAGAGAGAGAGAGAGAGAGAGAGAGAGAGAGAGAGAGAGAGAGAGAGAGAGAGAGAGGGAATGGTCCGAGGAAAATAGCTTTGATGGCTGAAGAAGAGAGAGAGCATAACTATTGAGATAAAGCAGAAAGAAAAGTAAGAAAAGACCTTAAGCAATGAGTGATGGATAACACTTACAGTATAGTTTGGCAATTGTGTTTCGTGGCGGCCACATCATACATCCTATTGTAAAGTGCATTTCTGGATTTAATATTTACTTACTATTGAGGAGATTATATGAATGACGCTAGATACCTATGGCACCGTCCATACCAATTTTGGTACCATTACAGTATGAAATATCTGTCCTATTGCTGTCACATTCATACAATTTGGATATTTTAATCTCTGCATATTCTTTGCCTGCAGCTCTGTTTAAGGTCTTTGAGCAGAACTGCTGTTCAGTCTTCATATCGTGCCTCACTCTGCAGATGAAAAGAAATGTCAAACTGCTTTGTTACCTGGATAAGTTACATTTTGTGTTGTTGAATATTTTATGAGTACATTTGAAGTGACTCATGCATTCATGTCTGGGGCTGGAGTTAGTTGATATTTCAGGTTTTTTCTCCCAATGGGGCTTGGTGTCTTGGTGTGTATTTGTATGTATGTGTGTGTGTAGTCTGTGTGTGCACAGTAGGTGAGTGTGTCTGTATGAGTGCGTCTGTGTCTCTGTAACTGTGTCTATCTTTGTGTGTGTGTGTGTGTGTGCTTGACAAAGAGATGGGCTCCGCTGCTGTCACTATGACATGAGCAGTGTCCTCCAGATGGTAATCAGGTATCTTGTGTTTGTGTGTGTACTACATGTGTGTCAATGCATGACCAAGTGTAATGTTTGCTTTTGGTAGAGAGACAGAATACCACTCCAGACACTACTGACTTTTTAACAATTACAAGGGCTTATGGACAACATAACAATACATTTACATTACATTTAGTCACTTAGCAGACGCTCTTATCCAGAGCGACTTACAGTAAGTACAGGGACATTCCCCCGAGGCAAGTAGGGTGAAGTGCCTTGCCCAAGGACACAACGTCATCTGGCACAGCCAGGAATCGAACTGGCAACCCTCTGATTACAATCCCGCTTCCATAATCGCTCAGCCACCTGACTCCCGACAATAACTCATGCCATCTCTTTACAATGAAAGGAGTACACTAGTGAGCACACTACTGAGTACACTAGTGAGCACACTACTGAGCAGTGATGCCGGTAAAGCATTAAATCTGACCACTTTTTTCAGTAACGAGTAATCTAACGCGTTACTATTTCCAAACCAGTAATCAGATTAAAGTTACTTGTCCAAGTCACTGTGCGTTACTATTTTGTCATTAATAGTAAAATATATATTTGATTTCTTCTTGCGTCTCTGGGAGTTAAGCCTATGCGACAATTACGTCACGTTTTCAGCACGAGGGTCACGTCACGTGTATATACATAGACCTACCACTTCGCGACACAAACAACAATGTAGCAGGAGAGAGAGAGATGCGCATTTTCGAGTTGGAAATACAATCACTATTTTGAGTATTTGTCAGCTAAAGATGGAAATATCAAGGTTCGTTGTACACTCTGTGCTGGTGGCGACAAAGTGCTATCAAGCTACAAAAACACGACGTCAAATTTTCAAGAAACATTTGGAGTCGCAGCACTGCACAGTCAAACTTAAAGAGGGAGTCAGGTGGCTGAGTGGTGAGGGAATCGGGCTAGTAATCCGAAGGTTGCCAGTTTGATTCCCGGTCATGCCAACTGATGTTGTGTCCTTGGGCAAGGCACTTCACCCTACTTGCCTCGGGGAATGTCCCTGTACTTACAGTAAGTCGCTCTGGATAAGAGCGTCTGCTAAATAACTAAATGTAAAATGTAAAGAGACGGTTGTCAATGTCGAACGCACCTATTTTTATGTTGAGGCGGCGGGCGTGTTGTCGGCAGCTGCTGAATGTAACTAATAAAGTAACTTGTAATCTAACTTAGTTACTTTTAAAATCAAGTAACTGTAACGTAACTAAGTTACTTTTTCAAAGTAACTGTGGCAACACTGCTATTGAGTACACTACTGAGCACACTACTGAGAACACTACTGAGTACACTACTGAGTACACTACTGAGTACACTACTGAGTACAGTGGGAGTGAAATGATTGATTTTCCCAGTTAATCAGTGGCATTTAGCACTGGCTGAAATGGCAATCATTACACATGCTATTCAAATGTGACAGAGATTATGCTCACGAGCATTTGACTCAGATGCATAAATCATCTTTCCAATACATTTTGCTTGAAAAATTAAAAATAAATCATTCTCCTACAACTCCTGGAGTAGTACTTTAAGCCCAAAAACATTTCAAATGTAATGGAACTGCACACAATAGCATAGCTATGTTGATGAATGAGCATCTTTGGATCTCCTGTAGTTGTTTTCCTATATACTTAACCCTCACACAATAAGCATAGATATTCTGATGAATGAGCATTTTGAATCTCCTGAAGTTGTTTTCCTAGATACCCTCATGGGCATTGGTTTCCAATAACTCTTCTTCTCCTTTCGGTTTTTATTCCTTTCTAGAGGACGGCATCCACCAAAACAATTGTTATGGATGGAGTTTCTCGGAATTGAAGCATGCTGGTTGTTGTAGGTCCTTATACATCGCTGACAAGCCATTATTGCTACTGCTTTCAGTTGACAAATACATTTTCATAGTCATTTGATTGGAGTTTGTTCGCAGTCAATGAGTACACTAACCGAAGGGGGGTGCACACCATAATGGAAGGGATATCCTTATGTTTGACGCATGCACCAATAATGTTGGTTCAGTACGTTGATCAAAGGTTCGGAGGTGTGAAGCAAGAAGCCCTCTGCAATAAGGATGTGGGCCTCCAAATGTTTGTGGCTGCACTGGTAGAATATTTGTATTTAGGGTGTTGTGAACATGTTGGTTGATGTGCAATGAACATGGATATTATGTCTACAAATCCAAATTATTTTACAACTTGAGTGTTATGCTTCAGAAATTGACAAATCTGTCCTTTTAAGTTATTAGTGGTACAAACATGAGCTGTTTGTAGAATGGGGGGGGGGGTCTGACATTTTTTTTTACAGTTAATTAACTGCTTCTCAGACTATTAACAATGCTACTATAACAATAGAAAACAACAGTGGAATAATAAAGGTGCGTGTACATTTTGCTGAAGGGATGTATCACTGCATTGTCATTGCCTTTTATGGGAAATATTATTTATTCTCTGTCTTAAAACTTTGATTAGCATGTAGCTTGTTCTGTTGGTGGTCTAATTACCTAAGTATCTTTGGTCACAGTTGAAAAGTTTCTTGAGTTGTAAAAAATAAATAAAAAATCTTTGCATGCCAAGGTTAGTTTGTGATGGGGTAGCAGCTCGTGTGAAATTGTATTACGGTAATCTGATCCGATATTCAACGTCATACATCAACATTACAGTTCCCACGTCTCACCAGTACAGACACAAATGGATGTTTGGGAGTTGGGGGTGGGAGAGGGGGTGTTGGAGGAGAAAGCAATGCATGCACTGTCCTAATTTGATTCAGAAAACCTTGTTCCATTACTGGTGGAATGGCATCAGTGGTTCTCTTTTTTGCACCTTAAGCTTGTTAGTGGCCCTAATTTGCTATTTTGGGGAGCGCCAGGGAGCGATGCCGGCATCCTCCTACCAGAGTGGGTTCCTCGTAATGCAATTGGAGGGAAAGCAGAACACAGGGGGAAAAAAGGAGGTATCAAAAGAGCTTTTTCTTATTATTTTGAATATTCCCCTGTCAGTTTGGGTTTGTTGTCGCACCACAGTATAATGTCGGGAGTCGCAAATGTGATTCTGCGTTGATGGCTTGGCATACATGCTTTGTTTGAGTTGCAGTCTCTCTCCCACCCCCCTCTCTCTCTCTCTCTCTTTCTTTCTCTCGGCTACTTCTGCTATCTGTCCTCTCTTGCCGTTCTTCTGTCTCATCGCTGTGTGAGTCGAACTCTACCTCTCTTTTTTGGTCTGCAATGTGTAGTGTCTTTCTGTCACCCCTTTCTCTTTAGCTCTTCTTTTTTATTTCTGTTCATCTTTCTTACTTTTCTATCTGGTTTCTCTCCCTTTCTCTCTGTGTCTGTCATTACCTCCCATGAACAGTGCTTTCACTTTATCCTCTGCAGTGATCAAGCCTCTCTCCTGCCATCTCCCCACCCCAGCTAGTAAGCATTGGAGGATTTGCATAGGCTGGCCCATTTGTATCTATTTCCCCCCTCTTTGTGCGCTCCTCTCCACCTCCCCCATCGAAAAACCCCTTCTCCCTGGATCCCGGTGCTCGCTTTTACCTGAGCAGATCTCCTTCTCTCCCTCCCCTCCCCTCCCTGTCCTTCCCCACCTCTGTCTGCCTGCATACTTCCTCTCTTTCTTTCTCTCCCTTTCTCTTTCTCTCTCTTCCACCCCTCTCTCTCTCTCTTTCTTTCTTTCTTTCTCTCCCTCCTCTCTCTCTCTCTCTCTCTCTCTCTCTCTCTCTCTCTCTCTCTCTCTCTCTCTCTCTCTCTCTCTCTCTCTCTCTCTCTCTCTCTCTCTCTCTCTCCCACCCCTCTCTCTCTCTATCTCTCTACCACACACACTTTCTCTCTTCCCCTCTTCAGTGAGTCGAGCTGCTGGCTGTAATCGGTGTGGGCTGCACAACAGCTCTGTGTCGCGCGCGATGACTCCGTTCAGGAGCTGGAGAGCCAGAGAGGGGGGAGTTGAATAAGACGAAGGGGTGGACCCCCAGGGCTTGAGCATACACTGACACAGTGAAGAGAGACAGAGAGAGAGAGAACGAGAAATAGCCAAATAGAGAGGGGAAAAAGAAAAAGGGGATTCATTTTTGAGTTTTTTTTTTCCTCTTTATTTCTGCACGCTTACCTTTGGAACTCTAAGGATAAGGAATTGACAGTGAGAACATTGAGCCTGTCAGACCTGCTGGCCGTAATTCTTTTGATACCGTGAAGCTTGACAGTCGTGAATGAAGAACTGAGGGACCGGGGTCATTGTCCGTCTCCTCTTCTTCCTCCTTCTCCTCATCTTTTTCCCTTCAAGCGCTCCAACTCTCGCCCTCTCGCTCTCTCTTTACTGGTCGAGAGCGTGTGTGAGAGTGCGCGCGTGAGAGAGCGGGAGAGAGGGGCGGCCGGCGCTCTGCCATGTGAGACTGATAGAGACACACGCAGAGTGCGCCACATCAAAGGCTGAGCCAGCCAGCCAGCGAGCCAGCGAGTCTGAGCAGGAGACCGTACTGCAGACACGACAGAAAAAAGCGGGAAAAAAAATTCGCAGGAGCTGCGTTTGCAGTCACAGATGCCGCCGCCGCGCGCCTGATCCACGCCGTTCCTTTTTTTCCGCCGACGCGTACGGACCACAAAGTAGCAGGCAGACACTCTGAGGTTTCTCATCTTCGGGGTGGAAAAGAGGATCGTCAGAAGATTCCAACTCCCTCAGAGGAGAACTCCAGTCCTCCTCTCAAGTGGATTGTGAAAGTGAGACAGAGACCTCAGCTGGCCTCATCTCCAGTTTGAGGAAGATCTGACATCCGAGTCGCGGACTTCTCGAGTCGTCATTCCGAAGACTCGCTCTCCACAGTGCCTATCACCTGTGGGTTTACACCAAGTGGGACCGCGACTACCGTGCCTTTTCAGGCTCGAAGCCCAAATTCAAGGTAGAGAGGGCTGAAGGGTAAAGACTGAAGTCTGCAAGGCTAAAAGGTTCCTAGCATGGGGTGTTCTCCACCATGAGCTTTGTGGTCCGAAGAGCCAGCCCTGTCGTCCGTCTGTGTGAGTTAACCGGGATTCAGCCATGCGTCCCGCCGGAGCAGCATCTCCGCAGGGCTCGGGGGAAGCAGGTTGCCTCTGCCAGACCTTGGGACCCCCGCGCCTACACTGGACCCCTTGGATGTGGTGGTTGACCCTGGGATGTATCATGGGGTCCGTTTGGAGTTCCTCCCCAGTCAGGAGGTTGGATAACTCGGTGGTGGCCGCCGGACCCCCCGGGGTCGCCACCTCGTACACTCACCCAGAGCCTCACCTGCACGGGCCAAGACACCGCGCGTCGGCGCCGATATCAATCTACCGGTCACCCGCCTCCCTGAGGGGTGGTCATGGTGAGTGATTTATTTGACCTGGAACCGTGTTGAGCCCCCTTTCGTTTTTTGGCTGCCTCACCCCAAAACCTTGAGGTTAGGAAGAGACCGAGACAAAAAGAAATGGAGAGGGAGCCAAGGAGACAGATCAGCCCTTCTTTCTGTCTTTTGTCCCCCTTCACTCTTGTTTTGTTCCTCTCCTTCCCCCTCCCTCCTCTCTCTCTCTCTCTCTCTCTCTCTCTCTCTCTCTCTCTCTCTCTCTCTCTCTCTCAGCTCTGATTAAGGTCCCAGTGCTAATTGTGTCTAATTGTGGCGAGTCTTCTTCAAAGCCATCAGGTGCATTAGCTGATTGGCAGTAATAGCGCTGCGGTGTAGCGGTCCACAAGGGAGGGAGAGGGAATGAGAGAGGGGAGGGGGGGTGAGGGAGGAGAAGGAGGGCAGGAGTTTGGAGATGGCGAGAATGGAAAGACCTTAGGGTGTAGGGGGGGTCCCGGAGTTCTTGATAGGACAACATCTGTAGACAAAATCTGATGGCTCTGTGTTTAATCACTGGAATTTAGATTTTCTTTTAAAGCAGGAAGCATTATGCCACTGCATTTTTATAACTGGGGGAGATATTACAAGTGTGGAGATTTATGGCAATTAAAGTGTGAACTGTGCTCCCTTCACCCAGGTGGCAGAAGCAATTATTCCATTATTGGGAAATGCTGAGGAAGGGGGAATGTTTGAAATGTGTGTGTGGGTCTGTGTGTGTGCGTGTGAAAGAGAGAGAGAGAGAATTGGTGAGGGAGTTTAGTCACGACAGTTGGCAAAATGTGTTGTCTTTTGCTGAGTGTCATTATCATTTGACCCGTAATTATCTTATTGAATCTGCATCTGTATCCGTGAGTGTCTGAAAGATAGGGAGAGTGCTGTGTTTGAGAACAAGTCTATCCCCATCCCCTCCGGCTCTCGCTTTATGTGTATAACACCTCTACAGTCCTCTTCTTAAAGTCTGCACAGTGTGCAGGCAGGGGGGCAATTTTTCTACCTAGAACTTTTGACTACCCTTGAAATGATTCCCACATTTCACACAAGGCATGACAAATAACAGAGAGAGAGAGAGAGACAGACAGACAGACACAGACAGAGACATGTAGACAAACTGAGAGAAAAAGAAAGATATCGCGCCCCCCCCCCCCACACACACACACCCCACCCTTCCCCCCAAAAAAGGTAGTTGTGTTTGCAGTGCGGTGGCAGCTGAGTCAAGAAGAAGACCGCGTTCAGCAACATTTTTAATTAGAAATTCAGCAAAGACCTTGGGTGAGACGGGGCTGCTCGTTCAGGCTTAACCGAGCGCTCGGGCACCGCTGTGCGAAGGCGAACGGGGCGGTTGGGGACCGCCTTAGCCCAGCTCTGTCTCTTCTCATGCGGCTCATTACAATATCCCCTCCTTCCTGCTCTCCGCGCACGCGAGGACGCCCCAGACAGAAACTCTTCCCGCTCTTCTACAGGGTTACAGCTGCTTCCCCCTCACTGTCGTCATTCGGGGAATGAATCAACGATTCACTTTGGATGCTTGTTTCGGGCAAAGGAGACGATCGCCTATACTGCGATGCGTGAGAAGTGGGGGCGAGAGCTGTGGGTGGCCTTATGTCTTGGAACGAACTGCCTAATTAGCTGTTCAGTTGTAACAACTGTCATCCTGGAGCCTTCCGTATGCAGTAGGCCAAGGATTACAGTACATCCCCACCCCATGCACCAGTTAAACAGCTTTCATAAAGCATAGAGAAACGCCTTCATTCACACCTTTGAGACATTGATGTGGCCGGAGGTGTCAGCGATGTCCAAAAAGTGGGCTTCATAAGTGGGCCAAATAAACCTGGTCATTGCCTCACCGTTGCCAATCTTCCTTTATTTGCTGTTGTGTTCATTGTAAATCTGAGATTATTACGTACTTGTGTCATTATACAGAGTAGAGGGGGATGGGGGGCAATGTGGTCCTCTTCAGACAGGGAATTCAGTCGTAGACCTACCCTCGCTCTCTACGGTGTCTCTCTCTCTCTCTGGCCATCTCTCTGTGGACTCCCCAGTTTAGCAGTAGCAAGTGAATGACAAGCCTATTTTTTGATACCTCACTGGTGGAGCAGAAAAGGAAAAAAAAGAGAGACCAGCAGTGATATGAGATATAGCGTGCAGCCATAGCAATACGCTTTTTGAGGATATTGCAGATGTAATTTCATGAGCGAGAGGAGAGGCTGCTAGACGAATTAGGCTACTCTATCCATCTGTCTTTCCATTCGGCAGGATCTATTTGAAGCCTTTGAAATTGAATGTGGTGCGAAGACCTACCTCGACTTTGCACGTTCATACATCTGACATTGGTTTATTGGAGAAGGGCTCAATTCAGACGTTAAAGTCAAAGTGACATGACATGAAGACAGTGACAGTGTCTGTTTTGTGGTGGAGGGCCATTTACCCTCCTCTTCATTCTTGCCAACAGATCAACTCTTGTCTTTTCTGCTAATGCCTGCTTATACAACACGGCTTGCCTGTCTTTTCCAATCTTTGGTCTTTTCACATGGAAAACATTGCATTCTCAATACCCTCTTGTGATGTCCTACCCTCAGGTTTCACAACCTGTTTCTTTTTCGGCACAATGGTGCTCAGCTTTTCGGACCACTTCTCCCGGCATCTGCTGTAGGGTTAAATCAGACAAAGGGCAACACTGACACAACAACTGTGGTGAAAACCAAGCCAAACTGAGAATCCTGAAATGAAAACATTTTGTATGCGTTCAGGTAATGAACGCATACCTATTAAGTGAATCCCCTGTAATAAGGTCATGTTTTCTCAAATTGGCTACATCATTAATTTGTGAACAGGTTTTTGACTGATGACTGAACTTGATTAATGGCTGACTATCCGGGTTGAGCTGTTTATTCTTTGTCCCACATGAAGCAAGAAAAGTCCAAAAGAGGATGATTGTTCAAATTGGAAATAATAGCTGCACATTATCATTCTGCCAAAAGCAACTCTTGGATCATTTTTTTAAAATTCACTCTAGGCCAATTTACATAACTTGTTCACAATTCAGTCAAATACTAACGGACAGAGGACTATGAAATTACTTTCATTTTTCCTTGTTATCTTTTGCTCTGCAGACTTCAATCACCATAGAGTATATTCTTAACATTCTTTTTTTTCTTCTTTCCATCCCATAGCATTTGATTAACTGTCCAACATTTGACTTGAAAGACAGCCATTGCGGGAGTTCACTGTGAGAGTAATTGGTTCTCACAATGGACAGTTAGAATTCAAAGGCATTAAAATGAACAGGCGCCGCAGTATTAAAGACAGTCAGGATGTAACCGCATGTAAACCCCCACCCAGCCCCAATGTCCACCCCCCTTTTCCTAATTAGGAGTCAGGACTCAAAACTGAATGGAAATTAAGTGTTGAATGAGGAAAATAACGGCGTCATTATACGCCATTAAAATATGACACCCACAGGTGGCAGTTTAAGAAAAGTAGAGCCAATCAAGTTGCTCTCACTGAGCCATTTTACAACAATTGCGCACAATATTCCAATTCCAACCCAAAAATATTTTACCGCATGAGAACCTCCCCTTCAGAATACCATCACAGTTTTGCAACGCAAATAGCCAAAATGGATGCCTGGTTGTGATGCTCGCGGATGGAAATGGAAATGGAAGAAGCTTGCGTTGTGTTTTATTAAAGGAGCAATACTCAACCTTCCTGACGTGTGCGAATAAAATGAAAAATAAAATGAAAGAGCAGATCAAAGGGGCATTTAGACCAGTATCCTCAGGACAAAGATTATCTCACTCAGTCAAGGGAGGAGCACTCTGTAACAGGATTTGGAAAGGAGAAGGAAAGAAAGAGATGGGGGGGAACAAAAGAGAGGTGGAGTGAAAAAAGAGGACTGGAGCAATATTTAAAAAGGAACAAAGTTGAAGAAAGAGAAAGGTAATGAGGAAAGCATGACATGAAGAGAATGTGGCATGAAGAGAGGAGAGAAGAGTGGGACAACTTGAGAAAACACAAAAAGGAGTAAGGAGAGATTGAGAGAGGGGATATGTTATATCATTCTGATTTAAATGTGCCAGTAAAAGTGTGTCACCACATAATTAAGTGAATATACCCCAAGGATATCTCACTTCTCATCAGACTGTACCTCAATGACGCCAATTGATGCTAAAGTAATGGTTACACATTTTGACACACAATATTAATATAATGACCTGAAATGTCAAATTTCTACTTGGGTGTACCAATATAAACCTCTTTCATAGTTGATTTCAAACTTTCTACCAACACAGTTCTACATTTCAAATAATCATATTTTCCTTGCAAAGTTTGGTTTGAAGGCTATGAACTGAAATATTCTTTTTCAGCCAACTTTGTCGTGTCAAACTTGAAAGTACACTGGACCAAAAGTCAGTGTTGACACACTCACAGGTCAACCACCTCATGATCCACCTCAGAATCATCTCTTTTCTCGCAAAGAAAAAAAATGTCAGCTCTCCAAGATACAGTTTAGCAACCAGTGACTTGGCATCTGTGACACGACCCCATCTGTCACCAAATCTCAAGCCATATTGATTGGCTCGTTTCGCCACTGTGACAGCCAATCTGAACTTTCAGTCACAGCCCCACAAATATCACTAGAAAAGCCAATGCTTTGGAGTGTGTTATGTTATTACTCAGGACCCGGGCTTGAAGATGTCTGGATGATAAATGACTTCACAGTGAAAGCTAGAGGAAGCAGAGTTAGATCAGGGAGATCTTGCTGTCCCAGGATAACAGCTGGAGCCTGGTGAACAGCTGAAGAGGTCGGGGTGCACAAAAGAAACTTGTAGTACTTCAGTTCCTATGACACTTATATCCTATGGAAAATACCAGCTATTTGACAGACTTCAAGAATGTCACTGAAGAGTCAATGTTTGGAAAAGGACACAGCCATGGAAGGTGTGTTAGTGTGAGTGCGTGTGCATGTGTGCATGACCACCTGCTGTCTATTCGGTCGTGTTCCTAATATGACACTGATCATACCATCCCCTTTTTGCTCTGGTAGTCTAACAAGAACATTAGGGTCATGGTGTTTGTGAGTGAGTTTGCAAGTGTGTGTGTGTGTGATTCACAGAGAGAGATTCAGTAATGACTCATTCCTCCATCTACTCACATCCTCTTAAAATCATTTCATTTCTTATCTGGGCCAGTTGGTGCATAGTTAAGTAACCTAATGAAATCGTTTTTGTACACATCTTTAATTAGATTAGTCAACCTTGTCTGTAACCGACCTGGTCTAGTTAGCACTACATGCTAAAGAACACCCTTTTGAATCTGCTTACCTCCAGCCCTCAGTTGTGATCTCAACAGATTAAAATTACGTTTTGGGGCGAAAATGTCTTTCCATAAATGTTTTGGGTTACCTAAAACATGTTTTTTTCCCCTTTGTGGCAAGGAAGAGTTTTGAGAACAGACGTTCCCATGTGTTGCATCCTGCTTTATTAGCAACGGCCATTTGTAATGCTTAAACTCATTTTTTGTCTTCTCCTGCTGCGTGTTTCTAATTTTGTATTAGCAACACGCAGCTCCCCCCACCCCCCCTTGTTTACATGATGCCGAGTAAGTGAGTGTTTGGTGATTGCAGTAGGACACCTTTCGATCCCCATTGTGGCTTAATTATTACAATCATCATTATTTACCACGGCAACTAACACAGCTTTGCTTTGACATCTGCCGCGTGCCGTGTCGGGGGGCAGGTGTGTGCATATTTGGGCGTGCGCACACGTGTGGATGCACAAGTCTTGGTGTTTTTGCTTCCACATCTGCGACAACTGATTTAAAGAGCGACATTCAGTTCTGAAAACAACAAAACTACCATTAATTGGTGTTTTGCCATGAAATGAAAAGGCTGTGAAAGCACATGCAGAAACGCAGCCTCATTTGGGTCTTAAGTATCAGTACAAATAACATTTTGATGTTTATCATCCCTCTCAATCTTGGTACCACAAAAAGTTTTTTGTGTGTCCCCACTGATTCTCTGGTTTGGAAGTGAGGTCGGCCATCTTAAGTTTAAGCCCAGCCTTTCCTGTAAATGTTGAAGTGTTCACATGACTCGCATGCTATGAAGATCCCTGACCGAGCGACATGATTTGTAAAAAGAGAATAGAAGAGAGAGAGGTTGTAATGCCCTGTTTCGGCATAGTTCCCATCGGACTTTAAATGTGTTCAGTCTGAACTAGGAGACTGTCCCCATCATGAATCATTTTCCCATTTTGGAATTTAGTTCTGTGGAAAACAGTCTGTCTCTCCTTCCTGCAGCCTGCTTTGATTCTAAACAAGACCACAGTCAAACCAGGTTAAGGGTTAGCCAAGTGCACACCAGGAGAGCCCTCAACTCCACTCCACCACATCTCCAAGCGGGGGTACTTGAATCTCGGCCACCAGCTTTGACAAGCTCCACGTGTTGAATAGCTCATTCTCAAGCCAGTCAGCACTGGAGCTTTCGCTCAAACCAAAACCCCAAGGGACAAGTGGATGACCATGCAGCGAACCTTCCACCTCCATTTCCACGACAATGCAATCACCGCTAAATGCTCTCTTTGGACAATTGCACATTGTATTCTCAACTCAACCCGTGAGAGAGAAAAAAAAGCATTAGTGGGGATGTTAGCTTTGACGCTAGCGGGGCATTACGCGGCTCTCGCCACATTGGAGTGGGCAGACAGAAAGAATTGCGGGGGGGGGAACAAGTTTGGGCATGTAGTTTGGAATTAACACTCCCACATAGCATTAGCATATTGTATTAGGATAAATAAACTGCTTTCTGGAAGGCGCAGGGGCGGGAATGGATTCATAATAGGATTAATGTGTTGGGGCTAAATCGGCTTGGGCAGACAGTGTGTGAGGGGTTTTTCAGGGGCCTCGCAAACGTTGCCATTGTGTCGGGTTTTATCTCCTTCCAGAAAGAGCCCCTTATCCTCTGTGACTTCTTATTAGTGTGTATGTGTGTTTGTGTCCTTACAGTACGTGTGTGTGTTTGTTTTACATGTGTGTGGGTGGGGAAGAAGAGAGAGAGAGGAAGGAGAGAGATGGAGAGAGAGAGAAATTTGTACGCAACCACACACACACACACAATCAATCAGTGCCGCACCGTTCCCACAGTCATGCAGAGTAACATATGGCAACATGGTCAACCTCTTTGCCAACTAGGAGAATTAACTGAAGAACAGACCTGTAGCAAAGAGAGAGATAGGTAAGGGAGAAAGACAGACAGAGAGAGAGAGAGAGAGACAAAGAGAGAGAGAGAGTGATTGAGAGACAAGAGAAGAACGGGAGAGAGAGGTAGCTTAGACTTTAAAAACATTTTAAATAATTTTAGTGGGTACTAAATATTCTCCTTGACTTTAGTTTGAACATATTTCTCTGAGGAAACCTTTCCAATAATTTATTGTCGAGGTGTAATTGTAGAACTTCTGGTTTCCTTTGAGAAAAATATGTTCCACCTTGCTGCAATATCCGAAAGCTTCTGGAGATACAGTAATTATCGCTTTGATTGAAGAGAGAAGAAATTCCTTTTTGATATCATGTCACCTTTATCCACCTTCCTCCCACCCACTTCCATCCTCTAGCAGACAGACATGCTGACACACACACAAGTACGCATACATGCATACACACACACACACCCACATACACTCACAGACACACACCAGGAGGACATTATAATGGTTCTCTGAGGCAGGCCTCCTAATCAAGTGTCCATCACCATGCCGCTCTGAGCAGCCAGACCTGATCAAACGCTGCCTGATTCAGGCCTGAAAATTAATGAGCTCCCTCTATCACAGAGGCCATAGTTTCAGACCTCCTACTCCTTCACACCCTTCCCCCCCCCTTCCCTCTCTGTCTCATTCTTTCTATCTCACTCCACCCTCGCTCCCTCCTGCCGAAAACACACACTTGTATCAATCATCACCTCCAGGGAGGGCACAGGAAATGTCAGATGTGTCAGTGTGAGGCCCTCACACACACACACACACACACACACACACCTACTCGTATGATCACAGCCTCGCACATGCACATGCACACACTCATTGACATGCACACACACACACACACACTCATTGACATGCACACACAACATCACTTGTGCACAAACTGGTGGAGGGGAAAGGCCATGGGTAGCCTTAGACTCACTGCAACTCTCTGATGATCTCATTTCTTCCAAGTCTAACCATTTAGAAACTGTGCAAAATAGGTCGTTCTGGAGTGCATTTGTGTGTACCAGGTAAGACATACAAATATATCTATATACAGTATATACATAGATAAATGTTGATGTAGGAAACCATTTGAATGTGTCGTCCGAAGGTTTTTGAATGAGTATATACAGTTTAATCCCATCTGCCACATTTTGCCTAAAAGCAGGCATTACTTAAATATATTAGCGCCTTACAGGAATCAAGAGGCTGATGAATAAAATCAAGGTAGTGCCAGACTGTGAAAGCTTGATTGCGTGGCTGTCGTCTGGTAATCTTGACCTCAGAGGATGCAGAACCATTGCTTATGCTCTGGAACGAACGGTGCAAGGGGGGGGAGCAGACCGGGCTTTGAGGGCTAACTTTTTAATATTTGGAAAACCTGCTGTATCCTTTGAGGGTACGTGATTTGCCCGTGCGTGAGTGTGCTCGCGTGCGTGTGTGTTTTACTTCAGGGGATTGGCGTTCCCACTTGTACCCAGCCAGGATACGATGAAGCACGGCAGGCACAGCATGCTCCAGCCCACACTCCTGTTTCCTAGTGGATGTCATACTTATACACACAAGCTATTCTCTCTCTCTCTCCCCCCCCACACACACACACAGTGGACAAAATGCAACATTTACATATCTCTCATCATAGAACGACTAGTAATTCCCTTTACATTCTTAGTGTGGGAATTGTTTCCAGTTAGTACCCCTTATCTGCTTGTCACAGTCTCCCTTCTACACACTTGCAATAAACCAGAACGTCACTCAAGTTTCGAACACCAACCGTGTTGCAGCAAACGCCAGCTCAGCCAAATCATCACCCTGTTAAACTCAATATCAAAGTTTTCTGGGGGGAAAGTTATGTGTGCGTGCTCCCTGAGTGCAAGTGCTGCTGACACAGCCCAGTGAGTCCACCTGCAGGAACACACACCGCAGGAGGGACATGGCCCAGTGTGCACCGAGAATGATGAATCACCCGGGGATGTTTTATGATTGTCCCGCAAGGATGCCTTGTTGAGCCAAACCAGGAGCCACCTAGGCGATGCTGTCGTGATGGAGGCAGCACACTGTCTCAGAAACAGAAAGTCGAGAGAAGCTACAAACAGCTGTCAAATTACTTTATATTCTACTGTATGAGCAAACTTTACCTCAAAAATCAAACTAAAATGTAAAGTATTTTATTAGCTTCCAGTAGTTTATTTGTATTCAGTCCACACACAATTAATATGCGTCATGAACTTCCCACCCAGTTACTTTTAGCTAACCGTCAGTTAATATCGTTAATATGGCTAACGTTTATCTGACGTTTCCTATGACTCTGGTGGGTTTTGAACCTGCAAGCCTGGTGTGGAAGGCACTTTTACCGAGGTTCACGGCATCATACTACGCCCGTTCACACTTTGTGTTGGAATATTCCGGGCCGTGACAGGTCTGTCTGTGGTAGCTCTGCCAGCTTGGGCTCTCTGTTCCCTTCCAGATGGTGACTCGCCTTGATGCTGCTCCAAACTGAAGCACGAGTGGGCGGGAGACACGGAAGCGTCCTGGGCAGTGTGTGATGAGTGAGCGAGTGAGTGTGTATGTACTGTATTTGCATGTGTGTGTGTGTGTGTGTGTGTGTGTGTTTGGGCTTGCAAGTATGTATCGATTTTCTATCAACAACGAAATCAAGCACGTTACTTTCTTCCCAAAACTGAATTCATAATCCCATATTTTTTTACTATTGGATAACAAGGAGAGCGGGATTTTGGTATTCAAAACCCAAATATTTTTGTCTCACTTTTTTGCATTGTGTACTTTTCTGAGAAGCCATACTGCCGAAACAACATGTTGAAGTCCGTAGTACGGCTGTGAGAGAGCTAAAACAGGAAGCTTCATAAATCCAAACGATCTCATGGGTAAAATAGAATGTGTCCATGAGTGTCTCCCAGCTCTGACACCATGGTGGAGGAGTGTTGATGAACTGTAATGGAAACAGATGGTGTGATCAAGCCCATCACTCCACTCCTCTGACTGAAAGGGCACATGATCAGGCGACGGCGTGAATGTGTGTGTGCGTGCGTGAGACCTGCGCACTTGCCCGGCGCGTCTCGCCGAATTGAATTAGGCCTACACGTTTCATTTTTTTTCACGGGTTGATGGCAACGGTTACAAATGTGTGTGTATATGTGTCAAGTTGGGTACGTCACGTGGGGGGAGAAAAGGTGTTGTGTGTGTGTGTGTTTTGGCCTGCTCGCTTGCTTGTGCGTCTGCAAACACCAGGGTGTGAATACCTGTAATGGAGCAATCCTCTTGTCAGAAACGCTTGAATTACTCTCCCTCGCTCTTTTTAAACAAGGTTTCCAGTTTTTTTTTCTATGGCTTTATGCTCCCGGGCTTCATTTTCCAGAACGCTAACTTAACTTAATGGATGTTCGAGCATGCATAAAGACAACCGTCTTCCTTCCCACAATGAAGGAAGGTGTCTTCAAACCATTTCCTTAAATCCTGTTCTGTCTGCCCTACTCGAAGATGGATGTAATATGCCCTGATAGACAGCTTTTATGTCTTTCTGACTCATGAAAGACTTAGCTCTACATTGATTTCAATTTTTTTTTTTTTTATGTTAACAGGGAAATGTGGCTCAGTCAAAGTGATCTACTTATGTAAAAAAATCATATCTGTCTCTATGGAGGTAGTGGGAAGGCACAGTAATGGATCGGACTGTGGTTCTAATGAGTGGTATCTGTCTGAGTGTGTGTGTACTGAGTGTGGGTTTCTGTACTGTATTTGACTGGAGTTTTAAAAAACAACAACCCCTCATAATACCTCTTCGGGGAGCCTGCATTGTTTTAAAATCAGCTTTTGCTGGATGCAGTGTACAATCCTGTCTGTTCTCTGTGCTTAAGGACGGATGTTCGTGTGTGAGACAGACAGAGAGAGCCTACTTTGGATAAAGCTCGAATCCGAAATGGAGAGGCATGGCGGGAAATACATCGTTCAACTTCACATCAGTCAGCCTGTCAGCAGTGAAAAGAATATCCACACCCAGCAAAACACACAGACAGCCCAGGCCTCAAAGGCCAGTCAGCGGAACTCTTGGTCTGTCCAACCTGTGTGCAAGTCTGTGTGCAACACAGACTCACACGTAGACACATACATGCACAAACACAAACACACACCTGGTCTCCCATGTCTGCCTTGACACAGAGATGCCCTTGAGTCACAGAAGCCGGGTCTCACCTCTAAGAGACTCCAGTCTGTGCCAGTTTAAGCCACATATCATGATTACCGCGTGTCAAGGGGGGCTGATCAAGACAAAGCATCTCACCATCCATCTTGATTTGACGCTTTGATCTCAGGCACCTGCGTTAAATTGAGCCTGACTGCCTTTTCTTAATAGTTCCTTCTTCCTCTTTTAGATGTTGTCAGAAGCGACGCTGACATATTGTCTTCATGCTTGTTTTGTACTTTTAGCTATAGCATGGATGTGTCCAATTACAAAGACAGCCTGTCGGTTAGCAATTGTTTTCTTTTTTTGCAGTTCTTGCCTACTTCCATCGGCACACTTCTTTCGACATAAGTCGGCCATTTCACGGCTTCTGACTTCAATGTTGGCGCTCTTGTAGCCGTGTAATAAGTGTCTTACCTGTCTGGTTTTCCGGACTTCTACTCCCAACTTGCCCTGGAAGGCTTTCAGAGAGCTGAAGTGGTATAGGCTACATTGGAAGTGTTGCGATGTTGACATAAAGCATGAAACACGAATCTTTACAAGAAATATGGGGGGATTTTGTGAAAAGGTCAACTCGTATATGTGGCTGGGGTTGTGAAAGGACAAGTACACTGAACCAAACCCAATTGCTTGAGTGTAGCCCACACACAAAATTTGACAGAGATGGCTGTGAAGCAGAAGGCTCCGGAAATTCCGACCAGTTCTAAATAGAAACCTCTCTGAAGTAGGTAAGTCACATAATGTGATGGCAAGATTTGAGTCTATGACCGTACACCATGAAGCCAAAGCTACCTCAACTTGTTGAGTTGACAGAGAAACTTAACAACAAGCTTCCAATTTATTTTGTTCCAAAAGTGCACTCACGCAAAACAAGACACTATCTTGCCAATACAGTTTACGAGAGCTATTCGTTACCTACGACGGTTCAGGCATCTATGTAATTCCCAAAAGAAGCAAGAGAAATAAGCGCAACATGCTTATCCCTTCCTGATCCAGACACAATCCACAATGATCTATCCACAATGGTTCTATTTATTCCTTGTTTGGTTTCCATCTCCACCCCAAGGCATTGGAAAGAGGATGTTTTTCCCTTCCCTCATTATGACACTCCTACCATGTGTAAGCTGTTGTCATTTGCTAATGAATGTGCCATCCAATTACGTGTGTTGGCATTGAACATAGGGAGAAAAGGATTATTTCACTGGGTAAATCTGTGAAAGTATCTTTGGTGCAAAAAAGTGAAGAGACTGTGTTTGCTATCAGGGTCGTGCTAGCTTAGCCTCCCTTGCGCCGAGAGTGGATCGGCTCTGAAAAAAGAAAAATCATCATAGGTGGGCTGCAAAACAGGACAGCTGCTAAGGTTTCCTTTTAAAACAAGGTTCTAAGGTTTCCTTTTTTTCAAGGTTTGTTTTCCAATAATGGTTTTCTGAAGCTGTGGGAGAACGAGAATCATTTAGCATGTTTCACCCTGACATGCACCAGCCGTGCTGCAGGAGCCAGAGGGGCCTCTGGAAGTGACTAAGCAATGATCCACAAAGCCTTAGAGCGAAGGCTTGCAAACTGTCAGACATCTTGATACCAAAGCACCATGGCTCCATGACAGTGGCATTTCAACTTAAAGATGTTCTGTTTGATATAGAGGAGGATCTTATCCCGCTAACTAGAAGCTGCTACTGTTACTGTTGAGCCAAGTTGTTCATACCCTTTACACAAAGGCTTACGGTTCCCATTCTGCATCAAGTTGTCAACACGGATTCTGTTCTCTTTCTGTTTCCTTCATGTATCCACTTCTCAAATAGGGATTTCAAATAAATATTGTAGGAGGACATGGAAAACAAGGCCTGCCCTGAAATGCACCCCCATGTAATTTCTGTTCTGTATATCCCAAATGTCTCAAATGATTATTTATGTATATTGAGGAGACTAGTATGAGTAACCAGAGTACGTTTCATGCATGTGGCACTTCCCTAGTCAGAGTTAGCAGGGGGTGCACTGCATTTACATCAAATGGAAAACAAGGCCTGCCATGAAATGCTCTCCACTTGCATACACTTCTTCCTTTTTACCTCAGCATTAGGTACATGTAATACGAGTATGTTTAGGTTTGACAGGTCTGAAAACAGAATAGTCCATGGTAGGTGGAGGATTATTCTTTTTCTATTTATTTCATTGACTTAAACAGTAAGTAACAGTATGTTGTCAAAGTATGGTACAGGAAGTAACAACTAAATATTATTACATAAACAGTAATAATATGTCCTCCTATAGTTAAAAGAAGAATACTTAAAAGAAGAATGGTTAGCCTACACCGTTTATGGATTGTAGCAAAATGTATACACATAGTAAATAATAATAATATAAGTGTGTGTTTAGCCCTGCCACATGCAGGTGGTTGAGCTACTGGACATGGTGATATTTAAATCAATGAAATCCCTTAAATTAGTTATAGTTATAGTCGTTATGGCATTTTGAGTTATTCGTTTCTTGGCATGACTTTACACAGTTGCATATGAAAACAATCATCATTATTCCAGTATATCTTTTTTTAATTATCATTCAAGTACAAACACCTGGAAGAGTCCTACTGAATTATTCCTTTTACATTACTGAAGTATTTTCTGTCTAATCCTGTCATCAATCGCTCACTGTTCCCCTTCCCTAAAGAATAACAACACACCTGTTAACCTCAAAGGAGCAGTGGCCACGTGTGAACAATTCCTGGAAGCCGCCAGTCTGTCAGAGACATTGCAGTGGCCCGAAGCACTCAGGCCAAAACGCTACTTTTCCCTGTCAGCAAACGTGTCGAGTGTGACAGGTCAATGGAGTGACAGCCTACATGTCCCGATGGGCCAAAATGGCCGAATCAGCCATATCATGTCCTTCACTTCCAGTTCCATCACTTGTCTACTGTAGATATGTTCTGGTGCATTTGGAAGAGGTGTTCAGCTTTTAGCCGTTACACACCTGAAGGACAGTGGCTGATACATTCAGAGTCCATTGACAAAAGCAATGACCATGAAAAAGAGTTGTTGCAGAAAATGAAAAACACTTTCAAACTAATATTGCAGTAACGATCTATATTGATCAAACTGGAGAGAGTGTGGTATCCCTCAGAGATAAAACTGTCTAGGCATTGTAGGATATTTTAGTCAGAAGGATTTCGGGTCAAAAAGAGTCAGCGTGGAATATCTTTCAAAATCAAGGCAACTTGATGGTTTATTCAGCAATGCAGCAGTTGATACAGGAATACATAAATAGCTTGAGACTTCTAAAATCCAACACATGATATAGTCAATAATGAGGGAAGTCCCCGCCCTCCATAATTCTCCCAAGATTTTCCCACACTTTCTCCCAGGTCATTCACCTTTCAATGACGCCGCAATGTGTACCCACGCACTATGGTCTACGGTCAGCTTGACCTGCTCTCCCTGTTCCCTTTTTCCTCCAGAGGAGGACACAGATTCTCCGAAAAGGAGAACCAGCTCATCTTCTTGGCCTTCGTTCTATGGGTTTCTTCTTCTAAACTTTGGCAACACCCCTCGTTCCTATCCCCTGAGTGTGATGATTCTTGTTATCTACAAGATTTCCCATGAGAAGTGTAAACAGATTACACCCCCTCAGATAATGGGGCGTAGTGCTCGACTCTCCTTACCATGTAGGGACATGCTGCATTCTAACCTCTAGCCTGCACAATCAATCAATGTTACGTTTCTACAGCATCAAACATGGGGATTTTAGTTGATCTCATCACTGTCCAGAACAGCTTTAACTCTGTATTATGGCAACACAAATCGATAATTTTTTTCAGAAACCCCCCGTTGCCAGAAAAACAAACAAACAGGAAACACAGTCAACACACACACAGTCTGATGTGTCTCTATATGATACGCAGAACAGGGTTACTTAGTTTGTACAGGCTATGTGAGTAACAGTCCAGTGGCTGAATTGACGAACACAATGGGTGATGGGATGAGAAGGCTGGCTGCTCTTGGTGTTTTCTTGTACTGCTTGATGTTCGTACTGGCTCTGTCACTGTCTTATCTACAGGCGACCACAACACCTAGCTCGGTTTGGAATACGAATGGTTTTGGAGCTGCGGGGGTTCTAGTTCCCGACATGACTCACTGTTGATGCGGTTCCCTGGTGCTCTGTCTTGTTCCTTCTTGTCTTTTCCTTCAGTTTGCAAAAAAAAAGAAAAGAGATTTTGTCACTGTTCTCCCTATTTTACATAGACTCTCTCCCCACTCTCTCCCTTTCTGCTCTTTTCTGTTTGCCATTTTCTCTCTCGCTCTCTCTCTCTTTTTCTCTCTCGGTCTACACTTGGCATGTTCGTCTCCCCAAATCGGTATCACACCACTAATTCCACATCCATCTAGGTTGTCTTATCAGTTGAGGAGGCCTATTTTGTTTGGTTACAGCAATATACCATCCTACTGTTTTTAACCAGTCGCTCGGATCATATTGACGGTTGCACTGTTCACAGCTGAGCGCACCGCGGCGTCCAATGAACCGCACCGGCATTGTTTTGGTGTGCTTTTCCATTTCCCATTGAAGTGGCTGAAATCACGGCATGCGCAATCATGCGTTGTTATGTCCTTGTTAAAGGTGGTAGTCACATTGGCTACAAACACAGTTTGTGTGTGTGTGTGTGTGTGTGTGGGGAGAAGGAAAGGGGTTTGAAGGTATATTTGGGGTTACACACTAGGTGTCTGTTGCGGCCCTCTTTTCAGCCTCTTGAGTCCTCCACTCTCTCTCTCCTTCAACTTGGCTGTTCCTTCATCTTACATCTCTATGTCACTCTCCCACCATTTCCATCTCCAGGAGGCCATGATTCAGTTTTCACTGGAATGGGATAGACACGCACATGGCTTCGGAAGATGGATGTAGAGGCACACCCATAACTGACTTATTCAGTTCAGACGGGGTGTGTGACTGATGATGTCATAAATCCAAGTGAATTGAATAAATGTGAGTCCTCAACGCGAGTGTGTTGGGTGTTGTTGGGAAGGGACATGCCTCATTTCGGCAGACTGCCCCGTTTCTCTCTCTCTGTCTCCCTCTCTCTCTCTCTCTGTATCTCTCTCCCTCTCTCTCTCTCTTTCTCTCTCTCTCTCTCTCTCTCTCTGTATCTCTCTCACTCACACACACACACACACACACACTCACTCACTCATACACCTACTCGTTTCCTCCTTCTGTATTTCAGCAAATGGAAATTAGTATTTCTGGGATGTTTACTAACTTTTCTGGGCCAATGTTTAGCAAAGTTCATAAACAAGTTCATAAACAAGTCTATTATAAACTTGTGAGAAGACACTTTGCATTAGGTGTCGCTCATTTTCCAGATGTATTGGTATCCAAAGTTTTTTTTTTGTATGCGGCCAATTGTATGTCATGTTTGACATTTTACACTGATTAACTGTATGGCTTTGGTATGTTCTTTGCATATATCAAAAAGACACTTGTCAGTGATTCAATTTGTTTGTATCCTTTGGCTGGGTGACTGTTTGTGACGTTGAAAGACCAGAAACCCTCAGTGACCCCAAAAACATCACTAATGATATGTTCACGAGCACAAATAAGATATTCATGTCATTAAATGCCACTTGAGAAGCAAATAAAAAAGTATAGAAGTCTTGGTGATAAAGGCTTAGATGGACCTCTCTTTTTAGATCAACTAAAATGTAAAAAAATTGCTAAGGGACTTATTATTGTGTTACACAAAACTTCAAACTTGTCTCATTAAATGCAATGTCTGTCTCTACAACAACATGATGTAAGAGGATTATACAACTCGTGTCTACTCGTTTGATGAAGATAGGGCTCCAATCACAATCACAGGATTTGGAGAGTGTGGAAATTAATGTTAATGAGAACTTTATCAAAGCCCAGTTTAAACCAGACACTTTGGAGGTTTATTTTAACAATCAAGATAAAATCATCTTTAATAAAGATTTAGCAGCAGATGGTATGTTATAGAATGGTTATCTATCAAGTATAGGACACATTCAACCAAGGTCTGTTGAGAATATTTCATAACCGTATAGGAAAACTATTTCTACATCGAAATGTGTTTAAAAACAACTATTTCACACTACACAGCAATTTCACACTATGCGGCTTTTATGAACAGCTAATTTTGCGTTTTAGACTGTGAGTTTACAGCGGACTATCAATCATTATATACTCCGGCCCTGTCCGTCCCTAACCCTGAATTACACACTCAAAGGCGTGTGTTCACGCTTGATTTCCTAGTAATGAGGAAACACGTTCCTTGTAACCCAGATACAAAGGCATCGTGAATTGCCCATCCCATTGCATTGATGTGAGTAGATAGGTTCATGCCCAACTTTTCCCTTCCAACGTACCTCAGCTCTGGACATGTTTTTTTTTTTACGCCTGCCATGTTTGGAATCCACACCACCAAAGACACAAGCGCTAGAACATCGGACCTACCTCATACTCGCACACGCATGCACGCGCCCAGGTATAGACACGCACACTCACGGAAAAACAGGACCATCCATGTATGTAATCAGTTCACCGAGTGCCACTTTGTACGCTGACAGTTATTTATGCACGGAGTGATGGAGAATTAACGATGTCACTCGTAGCATGGTACACGGACACACGCAACACGCAGCACGCAGTTCATCATGTATCATCACATCCACATTATTTTGTCTCGCGTGTGATGAATTTTTGTCATGTGAGCACACACAAGGACTTCCTTCAGCGCCGTTTTTTCTCTTCTTCTCCAGTGTGCGATGTTATACACAAAACAAAGGATAAATCACTTGCGCCAAAACTGGACTTGCTTTCCGGTCTGACTTCCATGCGGAAAAGCTCCATGAACCCATCAGATTGTGTGTGCTTGTTTGTTTGATAGATGTAGCCTTCTGACTTGTCCCAAAAAAGGCTTGTGTCACATAGTCAATGTATTATTCACAGTCGAACGCACTGCCTGCAGTTTCCCCCTCCCAGATGGATTCCTTGTGCAACTCTGTTTTTTCCCCTTCTTTCATGTGCAATTGCAAGCCGCCGTCCCTCCTTTCTTTAATTTCTCATCCATTTCTTCTAAGCACAGCTTCAAAGGGAGAAAGGGTTTAGGAGAGTGACTGCTTTCACACAAGAGAAGGAAGAGGGAGAGAGGATAAAGAGACTGAGGGGGAAAAAGAATGAAGGAAGAGTAGCAGGCTGGCATCACAAACACCAACACTGAAACACTGTCTCTCTCTCTCTCTCTCTCTCTCTCTCTCTCTCTCTCTCTCTCTCTCTCTCTCTCTCTCTCTCTCTCTCTCTCTCTCTCTCTCTCTCTCTCTCTCTCTCTCTCTCTCTCTCACACACACACACACACACACACAAAAACTAACACTGAAACACTGTCTCTCTCTCCCTCTCTCTCTCCCCCTCTCTCTCTCTCTCTCTCTCTCACACACACACACACAAACACTAACACTGAAACACTGTCTCTCTCTCTCTCTCTCACACACACACACACACACACAAACACTAACACACAAACACTGTCTCACCCTCACACTAACACTGAAACACTGTCTCTCCCTCACACTCACACACACACGCACACACGATACAACTACACTGGCACATTAACGCTAAATACACACAAACACACACTCAAATACAGACACATACACATGCAGGTGTGGTCACACACTGCGGCAGTGGAGTCATTGTTGTTTAACCGAGCGGAGGCCCCGACACAAAGACCAGCACTATCAGAGGCTCACACACAGCACCTGCTCTCTTTCCTTCTTCTCTTTCATTCTCTCTTTTCTTCCCCTCCTTCCTTTTCTCTCCCCCCCTCTCTCTCTCTCTCTCTTTCTCTCTTTTGCTTGACAGAGAGCATTCTACCCGTAATGCCAAGATGACAGAAACTGTGGGTAGGTGTGCGTTTTGTGTGTGTGCCTGCTTGCAGGGGACAATACTGGCAGCATGCGCCATAGAACACACACCAACAACACAACCGTTTATCTGTCTCTCTGCGACAGCCCTGACTTCCCAGCACCTGGTCCCCGTATTATCAAACGGAAAGCGTCAAGATAAGCCGGCTCAAAGGAACTCTTGGAGCAGTGACTATGCAGCCCGGGCACCAGTGTCACGTGGGCCCCCCCCCTTCCCTGTGGCTCGTTGCACTGCAGGAACCCCATCTCCGAAGCATTGGAATACAGGAAAGAAAAGACACCCCGTTTCCCTGCGGAGATAAACATCAGGCAGCCTCATACCAGCCCTCTGATCCACAACATTGAGCCCAACATACTCTGAATAAAGGAAGAGGAGACATTTTGAGAGAGAGAGAGAAAAAAAGACAGGGAGAAAGAATGGAGGGGGGGGTATGCTGAGTGACTCAGACAGGCGCAGGGATTATACTATCCCAAGCGCTTTGTACTATCGCTCTCTCTCTCTTTCTACCTCTATCTCTTTATCTATCTTTAACTTTCTCTAAATATCTCCCTCTGTGCTTCTTTGTCTTTCTGTATATTGCCATCCTATACAGACTCTGCCCCAATGACTAATTCTGATAAGAGATGGATTTAAGGTTGTCTATTTATTTTGCAATAAGCTAACTGCAACATTGGAACAGCCAGTGTAGGTTTCAACTGGTGCGAAATGACAGAGAGGGTCTGGTTGCATTTTCCTGACTGACCTTTCAGTCCAACCAGTTCTCCGACACAAACACACTGTCTGGCCGACACACACAGACCCACACACGCATGGCGATTATACTGGATATAAATATGAACTTTCATGTGTTTGTGTGTGCATGACAAATGTGATTGTATGTGCTGCATGCTGTGTAGTGAGACTACCTGCACAGTCCTTAATAACACTGCAAACCCAGAGTAATGAGGATTTATTGGACAATTACAGATAAATCCAAGGAGATAGACATTAAGTTGACACGTAGTACTGTACATGCACAATGAATGAAATAAAATCAATTTTGCTACAGCAGTAATGGCTAAGCCCAATCCTCCTCTTTTGGTGGAATAGTACTTTTTCATATAACGAGTTCTCCAAGATGAAAGGCATTATTTACTTTTGAGTTGACTAATTTTTACATTTCTTATTATATATCTTCATATCTATCATATCTGTTTGACAGTACGACAGCTCCAGCAGTTGTGTTCTCGGTTGCCATACAATAGGTTCCTTTATAAAAAAAAGGCGTCCTAAATCAGATCGCCGTGTATAATCACCGCTTAAAATGGACACACTTAAAAGAAGCAGGGTCGCACCTTCTACAAAAGGTCCGCTAGTAATTTGAGAGTTTGGTCTTGATAGGACGTCAAATTATAGGCAAGTAGCCTGCGTGAGTGTAAAAGTAGAAATAATGGTCGATTATCGAGGGTGGACAATCAGTGTCACACAGAGTGTAGGAGTAGCGTTATCAGACAGAAAGCTTGGTCGTAGTTGTTGCCTTGCCTTTTGTCTGCGGTAGGAAACGAGCCAGATTTGAGTTAGTTCTGATTTGCTGTTCTCTATTGTTGGCTAAATGGAGTAGGCCTACTGCTTATCTCTCAAGTGAGTATAGCCATCGTTTCGTAACCTTTTGAGGTGTTTCGCAATACTGTTAGGATTTGGGAATATTCTTCGCAATTCATGCAAAGACATGCCGCATCGTTTTATGTGACGGAGGTTCACTGAGGTTTACTATGTAGGCCCTCCATGGATACAGCTTGAATATTCATCAGTCGGCTAGATGGGGAACATTTAGAAGAAAGTAATGAGCTCTTCCACCTTCTCTATCTCTGTCCCACAGTCTATCTAACTGAAGTCAGACCCGCAAATCCACAACACATAGTTTTTTTTTTGTCAGTTGCCTGTGAGGTGTGAGTAAGTTCATCGGTTCAGGCGGTATCTCCACTCGTGCACTTCTCTCCCGCCATCATCGGAAAATCGTTTTCCGATTGACGGCTCCTTCTGAAAAGAAGCCATTCTCCCTGCACCCTGGAACGTCGACCTTACCCGTCACTCTCAATTTCCGAGGAGATAGGATTGAACTCGCTGTGCTCCGTTAATTATTCCAAACTACTGCGACTAGTCCGGTTGCTTTCTGCCGCTGGACTTCATTCGTGGAGGAGAAGTCCAGGAAAAGTCTCCTTTTCTCTCAACCTCGTTGAACCTTTTCTCACTCCGTCACATTATGTAAACAGGATTCAAACCCTTGAACCGTAGATGAACAGGTTCACCCAAATGTACAGACACTGCAAGTGGAGAATTTGAACTGAGCCCTTAGCCTTAAAAAAAAGTGTTGAGTCTATGGCCGTACTGTACGTCAACACAGACATTCTTTACAGTGACACGATTGGAGATGAAAATGCATGGACTCTCAAAAAGGAATGAATGATTGGGAAGAAATGTTTGTGTGAGAGTTTTGTGAGAGAGAATGCTATATTTGAAGAGGTAGGCTATATTTGAAGAGGTAGGCCCTACATGCTATTAAAATCCACTTCTCTATTGGGGGCCCATATAGCCTACACACTTTTTTATACTTCGATTAATTGAATGCTAATTCTCACCATTTATGTTAAATATGATATTGTTTGCCATAGAGAGATTTATTAATTGTCGAAATGAGTAGAACATCGAATCTACCACCTCCTAACAGGTTCATAGTACCTCTCCTAACAGCAGTGTACCCAGAATTGCATTCCTAGGAAGAAACTGCTGACAGTTTTTCTCTCTCTCTCTTAAAATAAACTGGCTCCAGCTGCCTCAAAATGGACGCCACAGCCCATTTGAAGCCACCTATTGTTGATTAGACACGGAAAGCATGACAGCAGCAGTTCTACAGTCCCAGGGCAAACCTGACTTCAGTGGGGAAGCCAGTGAACAGCACATTGTGCCGTAGCCTATGCCATCATCACAGTCTTTCTCATCTTCCCCCAACCCTAGTTCTGGCAGCCATTTTGTGCAGATGGCAAGGCAAGCTGTTGGGCTGGACAATTTGTAAACAATAGAAAAGGCACCCAGCTGATCAAGCGGTATGAGAGACTGGCACAGCTTGGGCTTGTGTTTCAAGGATTCCTTTGTCACTTAGCAAGGCTTTGAATCAACCATTACATAACCATTACATAATCGGTTAAGTTTACGGTCAAGTAAGTGCCATAGCAATTCAAGTAATTGTCCTAGCAGTCCTAGCATCTAAAGGTACATTTTTGGTTCAGTTTCATAGGACAGAACTACCTTGACCTCTGCTTCAGTAAAATAAGAAATCAATAACTTCAATTGATTTTGAAAAACAGGTGCATTGCATGAAAGACAAAAACGTGTCGTCCTTTTAAAGACCATGACTTTACAATTTAATATTACCAGAGATAAGAAACCGGAAAGACTAGTTTCCGTGTCTTCTGCTGCCTTTCTGATTTACCTCAAAGGACATATCGAAATTTAGTCTTTGTCTGTCACATACAGGTCACATCCTGTAACTGTTACGTATAATTGGAACTACTGGTAATGGGCGGCCTATGCAAGGTAATAGATGACAGTTTTTTGTCATTCTCTAACAAACACAGTCTCTGTCAAACACTAAACCTCCTTCCAGAGGGTAAACAGACCTCTGGAAACCGGCGGCACCGTTTCTTTGAAAAGAATGTTCTTTGGAGGTCTTGAGGTGGTGTCTGAAAGACTGCTCTATCAAAATCCCATCTCCACTCTCAGCCTCCCTGGTTTATCTCGTTTTCTATCACCTCTGATGCTACATTGCCGTGGTGACACATTTGGTATTGCTTTAGGGCTGCCCCCCCCCCCCCCCCCCCCCCCGCCTTGCTTTCACCATCTATTTTGAGCTTGTATTTAAAGAAGCTACAGAATCTACAATAGCATTGTTTGGGGGGAAAGTGTCAAGCAAGAGTTCGGGAGTTTAGCTTCTATTTATGTATATTTATCGAAGCAAAGGACAGAAGATTGGGGTTAATGTCGATTGCAAAGGAAGATCACTTCTAGGGAAAAACAAGTCCAATTCCATTGCTGGATCCTTCCCTGGATTGAACACATGGACATTGTTTGGATTATGAAAATACAAATCATATTCCGTGCATCATTATCCAGCATAGCTTTGCAGTACAACTGCCGTTATTTTCTTTTGTGTCTGTGTCTAATTGACCTTATTTCAAAGGCGTCAGTGTCCCTGTAATCATGTTAACTGCTGATTCATTTAAAATGGCTGACCGTACAACAGCTACGTCGGCTACGGGCGTGTCATTTTGTCGCTGTCTCCCTCCCCCTCTGTCTCTCCTTCGAAACTCTTCTTCCCGACCATCTCTTGTGCCACTCTCAACTCTCTCCCTCTTAAACTCCCACTCCAATCAGTCTCTTATCTAAGGAGTGCAGGAATCCAATTGCTCAGCTGATAGATGTCAAACCTCTAGACTCCTGCTACACTTCTGCTCCACTCTCGAGATCATCCCTTAAGGGGGCATGAACTGCTTAAAGCCTTCCATCGTAGATACTACAGGAATGCGGAACGTGTGTGTGCGTGTGTGTGTGTATCCATCAACTATCCAATGGAAATGAGTGGCGCACAGGGGGTCGGAACATCTGATATTATCCGGTTCAAAGCGAACCACCGCACGTTCTCATATTGCATGCATGGTGTTGCGGTGATCCAGCCTAGCTATGTGTGTTATTTACACGCCGAGAAATTCAGAGAAACGGGGAAATCGTATCATGTGATGTTCAAGTGGATGGACGCTCTATTTCGGCCCGTGGCTAGAACTTTAGGTAGAAGTTCCAGGAAGAAGGAGGGGCCTAGTAATGCTTTGATTCCCTTATATCGCTCTCCAGGGCTTCCACACGGCACCAGTCCACCATCTTGTTTCCCACTCTGATTGAAGAATGTTTCCTATCTTTGGCCATATTTTGCATTGGTTAGACCTCAACACAAGCTTGCACATAGAGATCATTCCGTGAGATACATTGGCTTTCATGTCACATCTTTGGGCTCCTACAACTTTTAAAAGAAGTGACGATAAGCCAAACTTTTTTTACCCTGCTCATTTAAAGCATTCCCACCTCAGAGTGCCATTGTGAAACTCTTATAATACTGTAAGGGAAGGCATGGCTGAGGTTGTCGACAGCGCAAATTAATGCAAAACATTCACCTTGTATCTTTTTTTTTGTTGTCTTCTTCTGAATTCTTGTCAGGCTGTGATCCCCATTAGTGGTTTTAATATCGAGGGTTACTTAATGCATTAGCATGACTTAATTAGAGGCACACATATCTTTATTTTGAAAAAAATAATTATTCCATGGAACTATTAGTGGTTCGGGGTATTTCTTAAGATGAAACTGTTAACATTATTCATTTCCTTTGACAGCATGCCCTCTCTTACCTGAAATTCTTTATGAGAAAGGTATTTCAGTCATTAGCATTCACATCAGATGTCGCATTTACGCTTTCTAATAGCTTTTAAAAGCTTCAGCGCCATTGCGTGTCTATGCTTGTGACTGATTGCTAAAAGAACCCAGTGTTACTTGGGCACTGATGGTTTGCCTTAATTGAAAACGTTTTTCACAGTTGGAAATAACACAAGCTTCCAGTTGAGCTGGGCTTCAAAATCATAGGTGGATATAGTAGGATGTGACACACAATATGGAATATTACATGCTGTATTATATTAACAATACAATTACCATATAGTGTGTCTTTAATACTAGTTCTAATCATCTTTAATCCAGAATCCAAAACAAAAATTTAAATGTGTATACAGGCATCCTACTTATCATACACACGGCAATTTTACATTACTGTTGAGTAAATATATATATATGTTTTGTCTTAGTGCACCCTGCATTTATGTAGCATCCTCCATTCTTGTGACATCCAGCCCAGACATCTGCACTAAACCATTTACATTTATTCATTTAGCAGACGCTTTTATCCAAAGCGACTTCCAAGAGAGAGCTTTACAAAGTGCATAGGTCACTGATCATAACAACAAGATAGCCACAAAACATTGCGAGTAGCCAAAACATGAATCACACATTGTGAACAACCAAAGTAAGTGACAGTCAGTGTCTCTGATGGAGGTGGGGAGTTGATTCCACCACTGGGGGGCCAGACAGGAGAAGAGCTTGTGTTGGACCGGGCGGTCTTGAGCGGTGGTACCACCAGGCGGTTGTCTGAAGAAGACCGTAGGTGACGGGTGGGGGTGTAAGGCTGCAAGAGAGGCTTGATGTAGACGGGTGCAGTCCCGTTCACTGCTCGGAAGGTCAATACCAGGGTCTTGAATCTGATACGAGCCATGATAGGTAGCCAGTGGAGAGAGATGAGGAGCGGGGTAAAACCATGGGGCCTTTAGTTGTCGGGACTGCGCCAAGGCTTTCTCTGTTACTAAAACAAACAATATTGTATGTGGTAATTAGCCTGTAATGAGTTTGTCATCCATGAAGCTATTAGCCATGGACAGACCCTCTCACCCCAGAGCTTGGGAGGTCTGTCGCCCCAAGAACTTGGCCACCGGCCAACCCAATCTTGTCATTCTGCTGGCTGGCCGAATGTAAAACCGACTCCGTGTTCTGGGTGGAACTGAAAGAGGATAACAATTGCTTCCATTGCTTCGGCCATCAGTTATCAAGCCTATATTTTGCCATTCTTTTGGGGACATGTTCATCTTAAAATTCAAAGAGGCTTTCACCTGTTCTTTCCACTCTGAGATAAGTGAATGGATGTAAGCTCATTTCCTAAAAAGTGTCATACTTTTTCAGTTTCTGTCGTCTGATCTACCGTGTAATTGAACGATACGCTTTTTTCCTCAAATGTTTACTTCTCTCATTCTATCCCTAAACCTTTAAGGTCCTCATTTGACAAGGCTATTCCAGAGCCAAGGGCCTCTTCATTAATTAGTTGTGTAATGATTGAATTCATTATTTAGCATTGGAGAGCAACCAAATACCTAATTTGGAAAGAAACTCACTTTTTTAGTGTTTTTTGTATCGGTTCCAACTCTTGAAGTAATTTTGATTCTTGATTTTTCTGACTTACAAACATAGACTCATGATATATATAAATATGTACATATACACTACCGTTCAAAAGTTTGTGGTCACCCAGACAATTTCGTGTTTTCCTTGAAAACTCACACTTTTATTTATCAAATAACTTTCAAAATGAATAGAAAATATAGTCAAGACATTTACAAGTTTAATTATTATTATTAGAAATAATTATTTTAATTTGAAATATAAATTTGGTTCTTCAAACTTTGCTTTCGTCAAATAATGCTCCATTTGCAGCTATTACAACATTGCAGACCTTTGGCATTCTAATTCTAATCCTTCTAATCATCCATAACATTTACTTTTAGTCATTTAGCAGACGCTCTTATCCAGAGCGACTTACAATAAATACAGGGACATTCCCCCTGAAGCAAGTAGGGTGAAGTGCCTTGCCCAAGGACACAACGTCAATTGACACGGCCGGGAATCGAACTGGCAACCTTCAGATTACTAGCCCGACTCCCTCACCGCTCAGCCACCTGACTCCATTAGTCTTCTAAGGCAATTAGCAAACACAATGTACCATTCGAACACATACAGTAATAGTTGCTGGAAATGGGCCTCTATACACCTATGTAGATATTTCATTAAAAACCAGACGTTTCCACCTAATATAGTCATTTACCACATTAACAATGTATAGTGTATTTCTGATTAATTTAACGTTATGTTCATTGAAAAAAACAGTTATTTTATTTGAAAAATAAGGAAATTTTTAAGTGACCCCAAACTTTTGAACGGTAGTGTATATATATCTATCTATCTATCTATATATATATATATATATAGGAACATACACTAACCTAGGGACTGTATTGTGACAGGCCTTATCGTACAACTCTCAAATTACACAGTTTTTGCAAAGATCTCACTGATATGAGAAAATATCTCGTTGCCTGATAAAAAGAGATATGTTTGTGACCATAGGAATGTTAGGCAAAACAGTTGCAAGTTGTTCAAATGTATGTCTCCTTTCTCTCAACAGTACATGGTCACGTGAAAAGGTGAAGTGTTGTGAGGGAACTGAAAGCACCGTGTCCTCGAGGTGTTTCTAGTGGCTATGTTCAAACTCAGGGCCAGATGTTCTACTTGACACAAAACTCGAGGGGACACGACACAGCCAGCTGGCCCTTCGCCTTAGAGCGAACACACACAGACACGTAGTCTCACACACACACACCCACGTACTCACGGACAACACACTGTACTTAAACCCGCAATTCCACTATTTTAGAGCACTCATATTTATAATTGCATTCACATATTACCTCTTCATTGATTCAATATTAAAGATGGGGAACATTGTGGTTTGGCAAATTTGCTCATTTTTGCCTGTGAACTGGATTTCTGCTTTGGCAGTTGGGAGTTATATTTATCGTACAGGTCACCGTGTTTCCCCTTGGTGCTAAAAGGAAAGAATAAGCAGGTGAAATATGATTTTACTGACCCAGGTATGAACATTACACATAAAAACTATTTTGAGACCATATTGTACTAGGCAAGGCTGTGTATGTGTGAGAAAAGGCCTATAGTTTGTTTGGAAAGTTTTTGGCCTACTTGGCCAAACTTGATCAGATGAAGGAGCCATTTTAATGGATTTTCTTTTCCTTTTTTCTTGATACACATTCTTCATCAGTTGCCGATGTTTAATACATGACTGGAGGGCATGGGTGGAGAATTGGTTCCTGTTGCTATTAAAAATGAACAGCGTTTCTGCTTCTGCATTGTCATGTACTAATTTTGTTGTTTGTCCATCAGCACTCAATCCTGCCATCTCTATGTGTGTGTGCGTGTGTGTGCGTCTGTGTGTGTTTGTATGGCACGTGTGCATGCATGTGCATACGTGTGTGAATTTGTGCGGGCAAGGAAGAGATAGCCATGCTTCTCAAGGGTGAAATCTGATTTGACAGGAAGGCTGGTTGTTCAAGAAAACAAACCACAAAAGACTAACATGGAAGAAAAATAAGTCAACTCACACCTTCGTCAAACTCTTTGCTGAAGAGAGTATTTTGACAGGTGTCCTTATGTTACCCTCATTTTGACATAGCTCTGTCTCCAGCTGCTATCCTGAGCCTCTCAACTCACCTCCTCTGCCTTTCTGTTCTCTCCTCAGCCGGGACAACGTACATCTTTGGGAAAGGAGGAGGGCTGATAACATTTAGGTGGCCGGCCAATGAGAGACCCAGCACCAGGACGGACCGACTGACCGTGGGGTTCAGCACTTCGCTCAAGGATGGGATCTTGGTCAGGATAGACAGTGCCCCCGGCTTGGGAGACTATGTCATGCTACACATCGTAAGTGTTTCACTTTCAATGATTGTAACTTAGATCATTTTATTTATTTTTTTCTCCCTTTTTCCTTCATTCCATCGTTCCTCCTTTCTTTCTTACTTTCTTACTGTGTATGAAAACAACATAGTACTGCAGTGCAGTGTTTGCGGTACATGTTACCATACAGTGTAACATAGTTCAGTTTCTGTGTTTACCCTGGAGTCATGCGATGGCTTGCAAACACACGTAATAGGCACGCACATGACTCAATAACCCTAGCCCTATGAGTAAGACAATGTTAGTGGGCGTGAATTTACGCTACATGACTGAAGCAAAGAAATGTCTGCGTGTGTCATGACTTACGAGTTGCAGCAATGGTTTATGATTGTGTGTGTGCGGCAGTGTATGATATATGCCATTATGTTTGTTTGTGCATGGAGGTTAATAGTGCAGATAGCGTGTACTGTGTGTATGGGTGAGTGTATTCCGCGCCGGTGGTCGTCCTGCTGTTTGCACAGATCCCATCGCATTACACCATCACTGCCTGATCCCAGGCCTTGGGAGTATGTTGGGATCCCTTGGCAGCAATTGACCACACACACACAATGTACAGTAATACAAACAGTCACAAGCCCACACAAATGCTGAACACTCAAATGTAGATGGCCAGAGCAGATATGCACATAAGAACATGCACAAGGATCAGTCGCTTGAGCGACTGTTCTCAAATATTCAGACTATCACAGATACACAGGAGATTTTTTTTTAAAGGACATATTATCTTGTTTCTTTGACCAAAGGGCTGTTGTCATGTTCCAACTAATTGGATTTGCACCTAATGACTGACCTTGTACTAGTACGGCCCACTGGATAAAGTTTCATGACGGGAGATGAAGCAGAGAAGTCCTCTAAAGTCTCTCTCTCTTTTTCTCCTCCTCTCTCTTTCTCTCTTTATCCCTCCCTCTTTTTTCCTCCCCTTCCTCCATCTCTCTCTCTATTTTCCCCTCTTCTGCTTCCCTCCCTCCATCTGTCCACTGATTTTATTGTGGCTCTTGAGCCCAGTCTGTTGGGAGCCCTCCGGCCCTAACGGGCGGTCAAAGCAATGGCACCACACCAGACCTCCATAAACTCCCTCCCTCACCACTTCACCTCACCCCAAATCGGGGTCTTTTTGCTGGGGAAGGGCAAATGGACACTGCCCCTGCCAAAATTGACTCAAATTTTGGAGGGCGAACCTGCCGTGAAGGGAATTGTGTTGCTCGCATGTCGTTATGGGGGGGATTGAACTGTTGATAGATTCCAAATGTGGGCTAACAGCATTTATGTTCATTTTAACTGAGCAAACATTCATAAATCATGTGCATATTTAGAATGGACAGACCCACCATCTTTTCCATTACTCTGGGGAACTGTTTTGGAGTGAAACCACAACCAATTAAATGTGTTTATTTCACTCCAGCAACGAGCAGGTACTCAACAATTCACACAAACAATGAACAGTACAAGCAAAATCAGTCACCTACTCTACCTTAAATAAAACACCACAAATACATCATTTTAATTGTGTTTTCAAAGTAAGCAACAGACTGAGGTTTAGTCCTTTCTGAGCCGGGGGACAAGCTGACTTTGGCCGGGTGGCCGAGAAGTGGAGGGTGGCAAGAAAGAGAGAGCGTGGGAGGAGGGAGAGGAAGGGCGAGGTGAGCAGCCAGATTGTCACCGATGGCCCCTGTGGGGACGGGAACAGGGCTTGAGCGTTTGCTGGTTCACGGTCGCCCCCCTCTCCCCCTCAGGCTGGGGACTCACGAACCACCACTTTTAAAGGGGAAACTTCCTTCTTTCTTTTTTTTTACGGGAGCAGGGGTTTGCAGTAAGGTGGTCAAACACCTTACTGCAAATGTGGTCCCTGAGAAGGCAGGATGAAAAAAATCTGGCGCCTTTCAAACACCTCATAATGACAGCCTGGTCAGGTGAACAGGTCCAGATGAAAAGAGATGTGGTGAGATGAGGATCTACAATGTGATTGCACAGGCTAGAACAGTGTGTAAATGTAAAATACAGCAGCAGAAAGCAAGGTAGCACGCAATTCCTACATGATGAATTCAGTCAATTAAATCAAGTCAGTTTGCAACTTGGGCCTTTGACATGTGATTAAAAACACTACTGCCTGTAATGACCTACGGATGGTCATGTTGGCGACCATGTCTCACATAGTTTTGAAAATGTGTTTCTCTAATGGCTAACACATTTGAAATGAGTGACACATTAGTTACCCCAAGGTTTATTAACAAATGACCAATTGTTGTCTCTGGTCAGACTGGAAACCAATGCCCAAAGAGTCGAATAGGCAAATACTTCCCAACAGAACGAAAAGTAAAACCAGAATCCATGAGCCCAATTTGAAGGCATTATTAGCCTTCAAACCTCATTACAGCAACTGTGGCTCGCTGCCGCTCACAAAACTTAGCGAGCCAAAGGCAACATCTATCACGGCTCGGGTCGGAGGAAAGCCGCTGCGCAAGCGGGCGCTGCCTCTCCTCAAGCCGAATCCTAGGCCCTTCCCTCGCACGTCTGAAGATACATCATCACGAGACGGGCGATCCTGCCAAATAGGCCATCTGCTTACCCGCTCCCACTCTGCCAAGGTGTCGTTAGTTGGCAGAAGTCTCCTTCTCTCTTATGCTCACACCCCTCTCTCTCTCTCTCTCTCTCTCTCTCTCTCTCTCTCTCTCTCTCTCTCTCTCTCTCTCTCTCTCTCTCTCTCTCTCTCTCTCTCTCTCTCTCTCTCTCTCTATCTCTCTCTTTCTTGCTTTTTCTCCTTTTGTCTTTCTTGACGTAATCTTACCACCTCTGTCTTTCTCCCAGTCTGCTTCGTTGTCTTTTTTAAACCACCAAGACAGACCCTTAAACACCCTCCCACCACCAGCCCGCTTCTCCCCCTCCTATCCTTTCCTTCTCTCTACTTCTCTCAGGTGCACAGAGTCACAAACATTCACAGTTGTCTATAGTTTGGCCAAATCAGCCAGTCTTTTTTTTTACTGTTGCCTCTGTTCTTTTCCTCTCTTCTTCCCTCCTCTTCAACTTAAAGAATACTAATTGGATAAATTTTCAAACGGAGAAGTATTTCAACACTTTTTTTCTTCCTGTAATCAGCCAGCTGAGATGATCGTACTGCAACACATGGGTTGGGGGGGAAATTCTATTGGTAGTCATGAATGCCTCTGCTCTTATTCCTGTGCAGCATGATAGGGAGGGTGTGATTAGGATACAAACTAAATGTGTCCACAAAATTGCTACCGCTCCCAGAATGGGAAGAGTTTCGCTTTTTTGCTCGGGCAGTTGGGTGAAAGAAAATTCCAATCTGCCTCTAAGTACAGCTCTTAAAAGGCCATTCTTTTTCAGCTGTGGCCTGCATTTAGGTATTCAATTAGTATTTCTTTCTCTCGCAATAATCAGTGTTACCAGCAGTCGTTTATTCCGGGGTTTTTTTTCAGTCTTCCCTTAGCGGTCTTGGGGGGTCACATGGTTTGTTTATGCCACAACACCAACACACCTCATTATCATCAAATTATTGAACTCTTTGAGTGGTGTTCAGCACACCTTTTGTTTACCGTCCCCAGCACCATACAGGGATCTTCAAACAGTCTAACTCTCTCTGTAAACACTGGTTAACGTTATTACACACGGCTCCTAAATGGTTGAATCCATTGAAAATGAGACAGTCCAGTCTGTAGAAATAAGAATGGCTATCTGCTCGTTTTGCTCATATTGGCAGCTGGAGGAACACGAAAAGAGTTTAAGTCAAAATAAGCTTGACAATAACATCCATTGGCACTTTGCGCCTTCAAAATGAAATACTATAAGGTGATCTAAGTGTACAGGAAATCAATAGTGTTGATCTGTTCTAATCAGCCAGGACCATAACTACACTTCGCCTCTTGATTTTCAATCTGCTGGAACACCTCAGCTGTAGAGACATCAATATGCCGTTGGGCCCTCTGTCTCTCCAGCTTTCGGCAGGAGAGAGGAGAGAAGTAGCACAATTACCCTCTGCTCGGTTAATTTCTGTTGTGTTTCATCTAGGGGGGACAAGAGTTGCCATTACACAGGTGTGGGGGTTTGACCGTTTTGCTTGTACTCATCCCGCTGAAAAGAATCTACCTTCATTAGAACACACCTGGTGAACATCCCCTTGTTGTTTTCTTCCAGTGGGTTCCAGTGCTTTCGGTCACGCACAAAACACACGCGGTGTCCTCGACAGAACGCCCATAAGCTAGAGGTTAAATGCACATGAGGCCCAACAAAGACTGAATCAAGTGCTTTCAGAGGGTTTTTCCCTTTTATGCCTATCCACCCCCATCTCCCACCCACGACGAATCTGGCTTTAATCTCGATTAACTCTGCTGTATGAATCAATACTTTATGGTTTAATATTACCCACTAATGCTGTTTGAAAATCAAATGTGCCCTGGTGGTGAGTCACCTAATACATTACAAACACACTTTCACATGCAAATACGCTCAAGAACTCCTACAAAAATACACACACATACATTAACATATAATAGCATACATAATCTTACAGAAACACACATGCACACATAATTAGTAATCATAATGCTCTCAGAATACATGGCTTGGCGAGCAATGGGTGTATACGTAATACTCTTTATCATCATTTATAAAATCATTTTAGGATTTGACAGCATCTTATCATGTTCTGTATACTATGAAAGACCCCAGACCTTGCATACTAAACACAAACACACACAACCATCCTTACATATCCTAGACTTTTAAAATGGGTTGGGAAAGAGCTTTGTAATGAGATCCCCCTAGGGTATATTTCTGATCTAGAAGTTGTATTCAATTGAACTGGTGGTTTAGAAAAACAAGGATTTTTATTTTTAGTAAAACCAGAGTGGAGAAAAATAGCCATGGCCACAAAGGTCAAGCGCATCGGAGCCTATTGATCGGCAGGTTCCAATTCGGGGGTTTAGGGACAAACTCGGGAAACAGTCTATGAAAAAAGTCTAGGGAGGGGCAAGTGTTCCGGACGGCTTGCCTTAAAGCCGGTTTCAATTTCACTGGCCAATCAATTTCAATCTTTTGTCCCTTGCCATCATGTAGTTTGACTAGCATTGGCAGTTACTTAAAAGGCAAAACTAAAAATACCATAGGTTCTTTGGAACATTGCCATTGTGACAACAGCGTGTCAGACGAAAGCGTACGAGCCGATCCTCTGTTGCTGTTGATGAAGAAAGTGTTTGCTCTGTCTCTTCCTTAGCGGACTGACTAAGTTCAGTTGAGTTATGGATTTTCATAAGTATGTATAAGCAATCAGCAGATTGGGTGAGAAAACCAAACCTCTGAAAATAAATGACAACACAACACCAGGCTTAGGTCTCCATCATGTCTCTCTCCGCTCTGAAGGCCGGAGGACCATCTTTTATAGGGCACAAGAATGTAAACATAGATATTGACAGTCAGGCAGTTATGGTGTTGCAACAGTCTCAGAGAAAGATTCCCAGCTCCCAGCCCGTGACCACTCTCAGGGCAGAGAGAGATCATAGGTGGAGCTCTATCCGCCGTCATCACAAGAGACGTTTACACAGTACTTTCTTCTGACTGTAGACATCTATTCAGCCTGACACATAGACACAATCAACTATTATCAATAGCAAACTCACATGAGAACATACTAACTAGTATCCAGTGACTAGTTCTATTGATAGGTGAAGAACATAAGTGCCCAGGAAATCCTGTTTCTCCCATGTTGTCTTCTGGGGTTTTACCCCCACGCAAGTCACCTTTATTTGGGTGAAATTGCACACAGAAAAGCTGAGGTGTCAGTCAGTACAGTTTCAAACTCCTTCAGAAAGCAGCAGAAAGCTGGAGAAACATCTCACGGGAAGAGTTCTTCAACAAAATAATAAGTTTTTTGAACGTTTCTTGAAAGTCAACCGCTGTCTCACAGGCATCTCACAGGTCAGCAGCTTCAAGCACAGCACAATACTGGTCAAAGTAAGCAAGTATCAGTTATAACTGTGGCGAGAAGACTTCGAGCTGCATGCTTGAGTCGCAGAAAGAAACCCAGAGATAAAATGGCTTAAAAAAAGAGGCTGGCCTGGGCCATGAAGCACTAGCAGTAGATGAAAACTGGAAGGTCTTGTGAATAGATGAATTGAATTGGAAGTCTTTGTACAGCGTGGCTGTGACTGACAACATTCTACAATAAAACATTAAAAAAGGCTCACTGGAAATACATTTGCCTCTTGCATGAACTGTGAGTAGCTGAATAGGGTAGGCCTAAGGTACTGTGTCAATCATAGTGGTGGTACTTGGAGAAACAACTATTCTGGTGGCACACCGTGTAAAAGGTTTGAGAATCACTGCCCTATGGTAGACACCTAGTTTGTCAAAGGTTCATCCTACTGCAAGATAATGACCCAAACAATTCCTCCAGGCTGTCAGATATATCTCAGAAGAAAAGATGAAGACGGTACGGGTTCATATCAATGTTTGTATGCAGTAGATACAGGACGATTACTGTACCTGTATGCAAGTGTATGTGCACATTTGTTTCCCTTCGTAGGTGGCACCTTCTTTGGCATAAAGGGTTTGAATGGAAGAGAGTCAATGTAGGTACTACTTGTCTCTCATTGAGGGAGTATTGTGAAGCCAGAGATTTGGGTCAAGACAACTTCACACAATAGAGAGAGGGGCAAGACCAATTCCAACTAGGTCGGACAAAATTACCTATTCTCAGGAAAAGATGGTGAAAAGGAAATGAAAACTGAAGAGATACAGAGGGAAATCCCGTGAGAGACAGAGAGATGCCTCAGTTAAAATCCAAAGGATAAGACTTAGGTGCTATTTTTACCTATTTTTACCTTCATAGAATCCCACAACCATCAAACGCTTCCTTGAACTTCTTCCACTTGCCTCTGAGATCGCTTTCCTGTCCATCTGTCTGCTGTGTCATTCTTACCACTTGATTGACAGATCACACAGAACCTTGTTTACTTTGAGCACCAGCAGTAGTTAAAACAGACCCTAGCAACTTTGAAGACTTCAGTTTAGTCTGTTGTTTTTTCATCTCCAAGTACTATAGTACTAGTTGTAAGATTTTATTTAAGAGACTTTATGAATATTTTGTTGTTCTCAGGGAAAAGAAAACATTTGTAATCCAAGACTTCATTTTCTGTCTTGGATGAAAAACCTGTTTAAAAAAAAATCTGCGTTCTACGTAGGCCTGAATAACATTCCCATCATTTCATTCCAATCTGCCCTGACTGTGACACGTTTTTCCTTGATGCTGTCTGGTCCCCCTTCCACTGACACTCAAACTTCCTTCTTGTGTTCTCCCTCCTTCTGCACCTGGAACTTTTACCAGTATTTATTATGGACTTGTGTAAGCAAACTAGTTGCCCCCCCACCTACGCCACCCCACTCCTCTTTATTTTGTACAACCATACACCCTCAGTGTTCTTAGAATGTCTCAGCTGTTCCTCTGTTCCTCATTAAAACGCATGACAGTAATCCACTCCAGGAGAGCAAATGGTCAAAGGTCATTCGAGCACACTGTTTTACTGGCAACATCACCGTAACATACATGCAGAGGAACACAGACCAAAAAACAATGTTATACAAGAAGTCAACGAATGCAGAAAGGACAAACAACACTATCAATCAACTCTATCCCCCCCATCACCTCCATGGTGCTAACCCATTAGCTAATGTTATTTTGCCTGCCTATGGCCACAATCACCCCAACCGCCCCCGTGAACTCAGTTGGCTTTGCCAGAGACGATGTGTTTCCACAGCCCCTGTGGATGATACAGGTGGCAATTACTTGATGTGCTTTGAAAGAACAAAAATGAAGGGGGGGGGGGGTGTTCGCTGGTAAACTTTGGGACCCTAAAGTGCACTACTCCCGCACAAGGTCCGCCCACTTACAGCCCTATCAGGCCTCAGGTATCATTATGGCTGCCGGGGTAAAAGCAACACACAAAAAATCAGAGCATCATGCGCTGGTTAAGATGACTCTTTGTGTGTTTTCCTCATGCAACATATTTCCCACCACCCATCAGCCTCTAACAGCACAAAACTGGAATCTATAAAATCCAAAGTAACAATATCTTGTTGGTTCGGCTGACCGTCTGTACGTCAAACATGTGACTGTAAAAGTACCAAATAGTCGAGATGAGAATACTTTTAATTCACAACATTAGAGTCAAATTTAGTAGAAAATATGAAGGGTGCTTCTTCAGTTTAATAGTCCTACCCTCTCCCTACCTGCCATTGGTTTCCCCTTGATGCTTTACATCTTTAAAAAATCTTTCTTTTTTTTTCTTTTTTTTTGTCCTACTCACTGTCTCTCTGACTCTCTCTCCCTCTCCTCATCTCAAACTCTGTCTAACTCTATCTCTCTCTTTCTCCCTCTCTCTCTCCTTTGCTCTGCGTGACTGTCAATCCAGTAAATTCACAGCAGATTAAAACTGCTTGGCATCTGCCTGTGTTTTGCAGTATGCTACCCGCCTTGGCACAAACTGAGCAACAGCGGCAGCAGCAGGAAGAGGAACAGCAGCCAGTGAATTAAAAGGCTCGTTCTGCCTCATCAACACGTTTGATATCTTCATAAACCACAGCACAGACGCCAGGAACTCCTGGAACACCCTTGGCGAATTATTCTCCAGAATCTTCTGCATCCCTTTCCTGTGCCCGTATTGACCAGCTAATAGTCCTGGAAGATCTGGAGGGTTTAAACATTTTAGGTAGATAATGTAGGTTCCTTGGTGGTGTGTCATTTTGTTTTCATCCACTGAGTCTGGGAAGGCAGGAACACGTGTATGTGTGTGTGTGTGCGTGTGTGTGCAGGTACCAAATTCCAGTGGGAATAGTATATTTGGTTTTGTAAATTTCTTGCTCAAATTGGTCTGTGTGCCCTTCTGTCTGATTGTGAGTGAGTGATAACTGTTTTGTTTTACTAACCTTCTATTTGCGTCAGATGGAATTAAAGATTGGGAGGAGAAAAAAAACATTCTCTAGGTGCTTGTTGAAGGCATTGAGGCTGATGCAAGTGTGACTGTATTCTGTCACTCTGTCTTTCTCTTGTTCTCACCTGAAAAAGTAATCGTCCGTCTCGACTAGCGGATAGACCTTCAGTAGAAACACGTGTGTGCACAATGTCACACGGACCCAGAGCAATTTCAGATGCCCCAACCTCGACAGTTACACTTCTTGCTGTCACAAAAGGAGTGCCAGTGTCAAATTAAGGCACACCAGATGGGAAGTGGAAAACAAAGGGCACGCAGTCTATATTATTAATGAGTTGTGGTCTAACCCTTTCCAAATGCATGATGTGATCGTTACATCTCTGCATTGGACTTGAATGGTAACCCTTTCATCCACCGACACATTTTCCAGCCGCACATAGTAAACTATGACTTCCTAAAGTGTACTGTACACTTATGTTAGGCCACATAAAGGTCAACAAACCGAAAAAGCTTTGCCGTTAAACCTTGAAACTGACAACTCACGTTTACTGCCTCTGTTGACAAATGGAAAGGGGTGGGGAGCTAATTCTTGGCCAATTCAACCAAACTCATTTGATTGAATACGAACTTCTATTAACAAAAAAATCCTTGCAGACCATAGAAGGGAGCAACTGTTTTAGGATTTACAAAGTGACATACGGATATCTAAGTAGCTCCCCCTGTTTTAAGATGCTAATAGAGTTATTACAGCACATTGTCTTTCCCTTCCATGATTCATCTCCCCTTAGATAACGTGCCTAACAGTCTCTTCTGTCACCCCAAGTGATGTTTTTAGCTTTTTGGGGTTAACAGTTTCGTTAACAGTGTGTTGTTTGTGCTGCCTGTTTGATATTAGCATCCTATCAAATTGCTGAAAAGAGCTACTTAGTCAATTCATGACAGTAGAAAAAATATACGAACAGTGATTACCGAAGTAATGAAGGTGCTTGAGAAAAGTATACTTTGGAATTACATGTGCAGTGGCATTTTGCACACAGCTAATTGCGAGGTAAAACAATATATAATCTGCCCATATAAGACCCATAATTGGGCGATTTCGTTAAGAACATGACATTGTTTTGGAACCAGGGAAATTAGGACAAATCATCAAATCATGTTTTTGATCAGTGACTGTAATACATTGACTTTTAGCCGACCCCATCTCTTTACGGATGAAACACTCGTCACCTGGGCTCTACCTCTGTTTTCAAGGAATAAACCAGGTCCCAAGTACATTATCAGCTATTTACATAGGCTCTCAAAGGAAAGGCTGTCACATTTTAACCACTTATCAATTTTGCGCAGGTAATAGCATGAAATAGCCTTCCCTCCCTCATGAGAGCTGGACCTCAGCGCTCTGAGGAAAAGCAGACTGCTCATTGGGGCATCTGTATCAGTGAATGGACTGAATGCACTTAAATTAAGGGGATATGATCCCTGATGATAGGTTGTGTTGGCTTGGTCTGGTATGCTCTTTGAAGCAGATCAGATTTCATGGTCAATGTATTTGCTTTTTTTAGGCAAATAAATCCTTTAAAATTGTCAAAAACCATGTGTGTATTATTCACGAAGCAGTTTCATTGAAGGGAGGTTGCTAAAATGATTTATTTTGTATTCATTTTCTGCTTTTATTTTTACCCCAAACTGCGCTCAGCATGCTAAATAGACTGAATTAGACTAAAACTACCAAAGCTACCATGACTAGACTTTTCCAAAAATAGAGGAGAGTAGACATGGTGTAAACGACTACACTTCACATAACGGCCATGATGGGTGGGTGGTATTTACGGAAAGCTCCTTGATGTTACACAAATGTGGAAAAAATGTCAAAAAGAAGTGAGGCAAATGTCTGTGATCAAAAAGTCATGCTACAGGCTAAGATATATGAAGTAAAAGTGTTCTCTCCTTTGAATCTGCCCGGAAATGCATGGCAGAAGATCTAACAAAAATGCATTAGCCTTCTACATTTGGACACTTTTTCATCTTTTGAATTATCTAAACGCTCCATGTAACAGTATAATATCATCCTGGTTACAATTTTATGGTGGTAGTGTAGTAACAGCTTTTGCTGGATAAATAATTCCCTCTGCATTTTATTCATTTTATTATATTTTGTATGAGTTCTTCTCTTGCTTTCTGTAATATGTCAACAAACTTGTCTGTGTAGCCTCAATGAGTTGTGTTGGAGATTCCCCCTGGCTTTGTATACTGTTCTAAGGTTTTAAAATGTGAAACGGAAAGTGTAGTGACACACATCTCTTTCAATGCTGCAGTATACTGTATCAAATATAACCTTTTACTTTTTCGTCATAGAACACCATTCTAGATGTAGTTAACTTCAGCACTGAGATCATTTTTGTGTGAGGTCTATATATATTTAGTCATTCAAAAATGGAAACCTAGAATGAGGCCAATTACACAATCAATTAGTAACTGTGCACGCCTTAAAAAACATTAGGAATGTTTAGGAAACAGAAAACATTCCTGACTTTTCATTGCTCTTCCCCTCCTCCAGCAACAAGGGAAGATCGGAGTTACGTTCAACATCGGCACGGTGGATATCAGCGTGACGGAGAACAGCATGCCCGTGAACGACGGGAAGTACCATGTGGTCCGCTTCACGAGAAACGGGGGCAATGCCACCTTACAGGTGGACAACTGGGCCATCAACGAGCACTTCCCTACAGGTACAACCCATACGCCTCACAAGGTCCATGTCGTCACCAGGGACATTGTTGGTAACCCACAAAGGAACATGACAGTTTGCAAATGTAATGAAACACTTTTTGGGCTTGCCGTTGGTAAGCAGCATTTGCTGGCAATCAGAAATTCACTACAAGCTACAGGCAACCATGAAAATAAACAATTTCAGTTTGATAATTGCTTATCAGGAATGACATCTAGTCTCCTGATTTTGCTTTTAAATAAGTTCCTTGCAGTCAAGGTTGAAATCTAAAGTCATGCAGAAGCATTATAAAATAGTTAACCCACAACTGAAATCGAGAACGACAACATTTGCTTTGGTTGAACTTCCCAGAGATAAAATCAGCACACATAGCTTTCCCACAACATAATCCTTTAGGTTCTCCCCTCTAACTTAAACACGGTTAAATGCCTGCATTCAACCATCAACCATTCAACCATCCATGTTTGCTATTAAGACCTTTTAAGAAAAAATTGAAAAAGACTGTGAAGACCGCTTGCTCAACTCATTGAAACTTGAGCTGAATACAAATGGCGTGTGGCTTGGACTGCATGCAATGACCCAAGAGTCTCTTCATTCAGAGCAGCTCTCTAAGCATGGCAACCATTATTTTATGGTCATTCTGTCTGTACCGATCTTCACTAGTCTCTCATTCCCCCTAGTTTTCACCTGGCAATGAGCATGTCAAAATTAAAGTCAGTGAGACACCCCTGGGAAATATAACAAAATGCAACAACGACAACAAACAAAACACTTGCAAGTTACCGGTTAAGACAGACATTAGTTTCATAGCTACAAAACGCTCTCTCACTACACCACTCCGACCAAGAAACATCCCCACAGGGATTGTCTTCTCTTCAAGCTGCCCGGAGTAGCTCTGAGGGGGTCGGCGGAGCCAGAAACCTGACAAGTACACTGGAAGTGAGTACACCTCCCGTCAGAGTTGCGGGGGACGCAACTCTTACGGGAGGTGTACCCCCCCCCCCCCCTTTGTACCTGCCACACATGGAGACCGACTGTACAGCGGAGCTGCGATCTCCTCCGTGGCTCTTAGCCCTGCCACAGTCACTCACATTAATTCTCCACACAGCTCAACACGGCGGCCTCATTATTTCATCACAAACAGGCGCAGGATTTCTGATGGGAGCACAGGCCTCGGAGCGAAGTCACAGCGCATGAAAAAAATCACTTCCCCTTCCTATCTCTCTCTCTCTCTCTCTCTCTGTCTCTCAATGCCGCTCTTCCTTTGTCCTCTCTCACGCTTCCTCACAGGCCGGCTATGCAGTTGTTGGAATGACAGATTACAGTACGTCTTAACAGGTTAAACTCTCACATCCGAATAGCTGGTGACTTCAAACGAAATCCCAGCATGGTTTAAAAAGTAACTAGTAATTAGTCTAGATATTTGATTGAGTGTCATCATGCTTTGTTTTTTATTCAAAATGAGCTGTTAATTGTATGTTAGCAAAACGCTGTCATTTAATCATCATCTTTGTGATCTGAGTGAGGCACTCACCCAATGGAGATTGGTATTCCACTTGAAAGGGCTTTAGTTTCTCATTTCTACCAGAACATGAATACAGGCAAAACAATCCAACAACAGCAGGAATAAGGGAACCAGACACTTACAGTATAAGTTGACCCGCTGGTTCATTTGTCAGGCACTCCATGTTCACTGAGTTTGCCTAGTTCCGAGTAGCCCTGAAAAATACATGTTCTACCACGGGTGGAGCTGCATAGGTTGATGTGGTCTGGCCTCAGCCGTGGACTCCACAGTGGAGGTGTCTGAGGCAATGGTTCTGAATGCAGTATGAGTTGAAAGCATAGAAGAAGCACAGTAGGTTTGCTAGATGTTTTATCTTGTGAACATCTCTTAGAAATTGAAGTACTGAATGTGATGACATGTTAGGTAGTGTCATTAAGTGAACATCTTGATTTAAAATCTAAACTGGCTGTTCTTATCTGAAGATAATTCCTAAAAACAAAACAACTCTAAATAGACCTTATTCTTACTGATGGACTTTTTCGGTCCACAAACCATTTAGACATGGATGGCAACAACAAACAGACAAAGATGCCACTTAGACATATGGAAGACACTAGAAGATTTCACAATAACTGCAGTTTTTGAATGAAACTTTTAAGTATGTGCAGCCTTGGGACAATAAACCATATTAAGTCTAAAGATGGGGGAAATGTACCAAGGTGTTAGGCAGTAATGGCATTGGAAACATCTGCTCTTTATTTTCGTAATGCTTGGAGGTATTAATCCTTAATGGATCTGTCGCCCTCTTTTTGCCAAACCTGCTGATCGCCAAGCTATTAAAACTCACCTCAGTCTGTGTCTCAAATAATTTTCAAGGGAGGGAAGGACACATATTATTGCTTCTCTCTGAAGGCTTTAAAAGCAGCTATCAATCACATTCATAGACTCTCATATCCAAATATCAGTTATATATTCCCTTCAACCCTTACTCTGATTTTGAAATGAATCATTGGTCGACAGTAGGAATACTGTGGAAGCAGATGACCTTTTCCAAACTGTGTCGTTTCTAAAATGATTTTCATCCCGCCTAATTAAGTCATCTGAACTATCGTCAATACCCTAATTAGATGTGGCTCGTTGTTAAAAACTCCCCTAATTATCAACTTTGAACGCCACTCATCTTTTCTGTCAGCTACAATCTCTTCTGAAGAGAGCACAGAGCTAACCGAAAACACCTGCTGACCCATAAATGAAGATACTAAAGCTCATGACCTTCATTACGGTTGGGCCAGGAGCCGTTTCTTAGATGACGGGCGCTTTTTGTCCAGCTGTTCTGGACGGCAGCCCAGAATCTGAAAGACCAAACTAGATGTACCTGACCACTCACCCTTATTCTCAACGGACATCTGTTATTGTACCTTTTTTCAAAACATTTTGAGAAAAATATATTTTCCCTGCCTTTTCCCTGCTTAGCTGTTTCCTCTTTTCCTCTCCCATCCCTTTCACAACGCTACACAGTATGACCACAACACAAAATCAATTTTGTCACCGTGTTTTTCAACACCACAAGATTTCCAGCTGCATCCTTGAATTCAAGGCTATTTCTCAATCTCGTTGTCTTTTACGGCAACATCTATGCTACTGTATAGGAATCATTAGTGTCATATTCACATGCTCCCCATACCCATCACTTGTGCGTTCTGTTTCAAGAAAGATTTTCATAATCGCTCGACACAAGCCAAAATAACATGAGAACATTCTTTCAGCAGTTTGTGTGTGAAATGTGGGTGATTGGTAAATACAGCAGATAAGACCAAGAAAATAACGGAGTCACAGCAGAAACAATAGAGGTTAACAATAGAGGGATAACCATGAAGGGCGCAAAAAAGAGTAAGAACACGTCCAACCAGGAGACAGATGTAGATATGTTCAAACGTCAACATACATAACATGAAAGTGGACAAGGCACCGAATCTTCCAAAGCTAGTACAATGATGTGTCTCCTCCTATCTCCGCTCGCTCCCCAGGCCTCTGTGTCAGTAACACTACAGGACTACTGAGAAAATAGCAGACGATTATTTCCGAAATGGGCTTCTCAGTCTGGTTACCCGGGTTACCATGAACCAAATCCCACCAATGTTCCTTCCCCAGTATATAGCAGTGAAATTGCAGGATCATTTTGTTACCATCAGGGTTGTGTGTGTGTGTTTGTGCAAGTGTGAGTATGTGTATGTGCAGGTGTGAATGTTCGTGTGTGAAGTCCAATCTACCACCAGCATCATATTCTGTCACTAATGGAGGGGATAGTATCTGTAAAGATAGATGTCAGGTCAGGTCAATATCCTTGCATGTTCTGTGTTCCTATATATAACATTCTGATTGTACTATAGATATACTTCTTTTGTTTTTTTCTTTATCAAAGTTAGCCACAGTTCTACGTACATACAAGAGGGTTTTACGGTGGCCCTGAAGTGCAAATGACACCCACTAACTAACATGAAAGCATCCCCAAAATGAAAACACTTCCCCCAAATACGAGTCAACTCCCCCCAAATAGGATGACGTGCTTACCTCAAGTTCATGATAATGACAGAGTTACGTGGACCAGGATAATTGTTTGGATATCGATTTTTACGTTTAACACGCAATATATACTTTTGCATAAGTAGCCTACTATTTGCTACATGCTTCGATAGCCAAACAAATGTCCTGGTGCACGTAACTCTGTCAGGCTATTGCATTTTGTACTTCTGTCGATCAATTTCTTATTTCTTGTTAGTTACTGCATCCATTCAGCAACAAAGTGTTGTACCAGTACCAACCATTTCCATTTTGAGTTAATGTAATGTGTTTTTGAGTTAATTTAGTGTTGTTTCCCATTTGGGGGAGCGTGTCTTTGTATTGGGGGGAGGTGAGCAAGTCATCCTATTTGGGGGGAGTTGACTCGTATTTGGGGGGAGTGTTTTCATTTGGGGGATGCACTCATGTTAGTGGGTGTGATTTGCACTTCAGGGCCACCGTAGGTTTTGTGTTGGTTAAAACTTATTGAAACCGTGCAAGCAATTTCACTCAATGGAAAGGTAGGATGTTTGGTTGAATTGGATTAAATCAGGGAGAGTAACACTAAACTAGAGACATATGTAGTGTAATTACACAACATGCATTAGATGTGCAAGTTAAATTCAACGGACGAGCAGAAAAGCACTCTACTTACTGTCCCTGTGACCTCTATCTAAAATAAAATTAATGTGGTTTTCCCCTCAATAATTCCCACATTATTTCAGAGCTATTTAATGTTAAGTTAGCCCTAAATTATTTCTGTTCCATTTTCCTAAATACCTCAGATAAATTATGCAATTATGCAAAAACGTTTGCTTCTATTCCACACATTAGTCCATTCACGGTCAAGGTTGCATGTTACTAGATACTCTCTCTCCTCCTCCAGAAGCATATCAAATGGTGGTCCTTCTCTACATCCATATTGAAACCATTCAGATGAATATAATGTCCAACCATATACCATACAACTTTTGCACCAAACATCTCAGAAAGGATTTACAAAATGTAGCTAAAGTCGTATCGTACTGTACTCCATCATCCACAATCATATATTGTAAGAAAGAGTGAAAAATGCAGTCTACAGGCTTCTGGAAAGTGAAGTGTAAACTGAAAGGATATATATATATATATATTGTAAGTGCTTTGATGCTTAGTTTGTGTGAATGTTAGCCTCAGGCCTTGCACTCCTTATCCGGTGAAGAAACTCACTAAAGTGGATTGCAATCATCCATTAACTTAACCAAAGACAAATAGAGACATCTTACATTTTCAAACAGGATTGATCCTTGTACACCAATTGTCTTGTATTGTTAGATATTTATGGACAACACACACGAAAAGTGTGAACAGTGAGTATTATCTAGTCCTAGTCATAAATTCTCTTCAGACCATACAGTAGATTCACTTTCTTAAACATGACCGTGAATGTGTATGTAAATTTAAGTTGGCTTTTTTTTGTGGATTTTACAGATATATTTGATGTTTTTCACATGAATACTTGCTATTGAATTCTGTTAAAAGAGATGGTTACGTGTGCTGCTGTGACAGTGCAATTTTCCCCTAGTTATCAATAAAGATACTCTGCTGGTGGCAATAAGTAAAAACATTAGTATCTGCACTCCATTTAAACTACAGCTGTGCCATGTAAAGCGGCCACTGAGTGGTTGGAAAACGTTTGAAGATGGAATACCTGTTTAGATGTTAAGATTAGAATAAAGGCTTGTTGATGCTGAACCATAACTTATTTGAATGGATGGACATATGGTAACTTCCATTAGAACTTTGCATAATTGTAAACCATTCCGATCATTTGAATATGTCATATAAATTATAATTACAATAGCTGATGATAACATGTATTATGTTTGCTCACAGTTTTATGTTTGTCAAGAAATGTTTCGCAGCAAAGGTACATTACATTCATTCACCTAGAAAAAAATTGTTTTACAATTTAAGATACTTACCTAATGAACAAACACAATCTTTCTCACTTTGTTATTAAAAAGCCACACAGTTGATGCAGATAGAGCTAAATCACTCTGCCCTTTGGCCTTTTAACAAAAGCTTTTCTTTTCCCATCATTCTGCCACATGTGGTTTGTGAGGTACAGTGCTTGAAAATAGGGGTCTATTGCTGCAGTAGTGTATGTTTTCGAAGAGAGAGAAAGCACCGGGGAGAGTCTGAAAAAGAAATAGGTATTCCGCCGCAAAATTGCTTTAGAAAACGCAAAGCCTCTTCCTGGCTTATCAGAAGTAGCATTCAGGAACCATACTGTGTGTTTGAGGATGATTGCTTTCATTTGCACAACCCTAACCCTCCCCCTATGTTTCATATGAATGAGAAAGTGCGCATCTCAGGCATCCTGTGACAGTCGGCGCTGTTGCAGGTTCCTTTCCCCCTCCTCTCTCCTTTGGCGATTGCCATGTAACACAATGGAGGCCGACAGAGTAGTGTTTCACAGGGCAGGCCTTCCTGAGGTCTGCTTTTGACAAGCGAAAGGAAACTGTATGGGGCCCACGGCTCGGGACTTGATAAGCACGTCCAATTGACCCCCTTATCTGTATGCATCCGTTTGATGGACGGGTCCATCGGCTAACACTTTGAAGCGCTAAGGAGGTGTCCCCTGCGCGCGGCGTTTGACGAACATGTCACTCGCGATCGGCGATGTCCTCCTTCCGGGGGGGGAGGATGGGGGAGAGAGATATGAGGGTTTGTGCGTGCAGGTGTGTGTACGTACAGTTTGTTCGAGGCTGAAATGGAGAGCTCTTTGAGGCTGCCGCAGTGCTGACGGTTTAAAGAACGCCCACCCAAGACAGATCTTCTGTCTACTTCTGAAAACTTGCCAACACAAACAGTTTCCAGTTTGGGGGGAGAGTGGGGAGCGGGTGGTAGAGATAGACAGGAAGAGGGAGAGAGAGACAAAGAGGCAAGACAGATGACGAAAGAGAAAATAGACGAATGACAGAGGATGGAGAAGGGGCAAAAAAACAGCCAAAGCTGGAGGGAGGACGGGGGCCAGGGGTGAAGGGAAACGAAACACCACAGGCCGCCACCGTCCCCAGGAGAGGATTTAAGGTAACGGCTCTGTCCTGGGTGCAGGATGAATCCTCATATACCCCTACACGCCAAATACAATTACTGCTATCAGAAACCAGAATCGGGCGCCCCAATAAATCTGTCCTTGGGGGTGGGGGGTGATAGGAGTGGAGAGGTGGAAGGGAGAGTTGGGGGGAGTGTAACGGGGTGTGTTGGTGGGGTGGCTGGGGGGGTGGTGGTTCTAGATAAGCTGTTCAGTATGAGCTGCCTGTTTAATCCCCCCGATTAAATGAGAGCCACTGTGAATGGTCCGATAAAGGCACCTCTCACTGGCATTGTCTCTAGAAGACATTGAGAGGCGGAGGGGGAAATCTCCCCAGAATGAGGCTCCTATTTCAGGGCCGTGGACAACCCAGCCAGGCAGCAAGGTAGCGGAAACGGGGGACCGTGGAAGTGGAAGAGTGGAGGAGGAAAGAGAGAAGGAGAAAGAAAGGAGGGAGGGAGGGACAGAAAGAGAGTGTCCTTCGGGATAATCTGAATGCTGTCACTGGTCCAACTGGAGAGCTGGGGAAGAATGAATAGCAGAAAAAGACTTAGAGATATGCAATTAAGGGTAGAGTACTATGGAGAATGACAGGGAGAGAAAGAAAGAAAGAAAGAGAAAGAGAGAAAGAAAGAAAAAGAACAGTGAGGTATATTGGGGGCATGTACACATGCTCAAACAAAAACACACAAACACATTATACTTGTGTATCCTCAATCTGTGACTGGTCGTGTTATGTGACAATAATACTCCTGGTTATGAGGGTAGTTGCAAATAGGACGTGACATAAATTCATCTTGTGGTAATTTACCAGTGATTATTTCATGATGTCCGCCCACTAAGCTGTCAGTCTGTAGACATTAGCAAGAGTGATGCATAACATCCTTGACTCTGATGCTATTTGTGTTGCACAGTTCCTTGTTTGATGTGCAAACTCAATTTACATTAGACAAGCGTTGTGTCTCCAGACACACACACAGACATGCTCACGCACAGACACACACGGACAAACAAATGCACACACACTTTGATGTGTATGGCCTGCTACCTGCCAACCCTCTCAGGGTCGGGTTTAGATAGAGGGGGTATCTGGTTGGCGGGGGTCCATATTTTGGAAAAAGGAAATTGGGGCGGGGGGGTCTTTCGCTTTGGGTGGGCTGCCTTTGGGTCTTGAAATTTGGATCCTACTGTGCCCTGTGGCAGCCCAGGTCCCTGGTTGGTACCGTGTTTCTCCCTCTCCACTTGACATCCATGTAAGAACAGCAGGCATTGGCATCCTACCCCAACTAATTATATTCCCCCCACTCCTCTGACACGCACGCACATCCACACACAAAAACACACACACACACACCCCCCTCACACGAAACACACTCGCATACGCTTCACCCAAACGCATCCCAGCCACCTTGTTGGAATCCTGATAGGACACCATGTTTTTAACACCATGTTAAAAAGAAAGCCTCCATGGTGCCCTTGACTTAAAATATACATCTCCCACACACACACAGTTGCTTGATTTCTCTGGGAAATAAAAAAGCTGGTGCCGTAAAGAGATTGTGGATGTCATTGTTGAGTATTATCGTGGATGATAGTACTATAAATGAACAGCATTGTGAAATATATTTAATTTGAATGATATTGCATGATGCTGATTTAAATTCCAAATTGATACAATGAAAATCATATGCTTCATGTTTACTTGTAACTAAATACTGAAAGTAAAGTAGGAGAATAAATATATGCACACTTTGCGAATGTCAAAACTAGTTCTCTAACTTTTCGAAAGGCTTCATGATGTCATGACTATTTGAGCTGTTAAATTAACATAAAGTCAGTTACCATTGTTTGATTAACCATAAACAAAACATAATTGGTTTTTAACATAATCTTTGCATGAAAATGATTGGTAAATCATGTTTAAAAGGGTTCAGGTGATACAGCATGTTTAATAAATGTTTTCATAAATGTTTTCTTAAACTTTAAAGGAAACAGCGATAATGAACGCTACCAAATGGCCAATAAGAAAATCCCTTTCAAGTACACCCGGCCTGTTGAAGAGTGGCTGCAGGAAAAAGGTAACCCCCACTAAAAAACATATTTGTCTGCTTTGACATGTCATTTTTTCTCCATCTTGACACTGTGATAGTTAGGCTTCATTATTCCAGATATTCAGTGTATATGCTGTTGTCATCAAAGTAGCAATTTGTTGTTAAAACATTTGAAAGAAATTTCTGTAAATGTACATGAGGTAAGAATTGTCATTCATGTAGCTTTATGAAATGCATGAATCTCCATACTGTAAAATATTATTCAACAGAGATTTAATTTGGATTACCATCCTACTACAATATAATTTTAACATTACCATTATTTTTTTACTGAATTTTATACTTTCCATACTGTATGCTGTTGATAATATCTATCCATTGGGTCATGGTGGGAACATGGCCACTCCAATCCTTGTATGATGGTAATCGTGATGATCAGGATGATAATGATGCTGACAATTATGGTCATGATGAAGATAATTATCCAAGAGAGGCAAATAAATGCTTTCAATGTCTCAATCAACTTCAGCCTTTTGGCCCTTTGACCGTTTGAACAAATCCACTGTTCAAGGGGCTTTCTCCACCACCAAGCTATGCTTCCCAGCTCACCTCTTTTACTTTCCTGATCCTTACCCCCACATTCAGCTGCCGAGCTTTGGTCCCAAGGGCTCTGTCTCTCCCATTCTGTCCCAACTCACATCTCAGACCTGGGTAATCACAATTCAAAACACAATGATCTTTTTGCCCCCCCCCCCGTATAACAGCTGATATTTAGGGTGATCTTCCTGGTCCCATACCAGCAGTTGAGTCCTCGCTGGCTTATGCTTACATATAGACCTCTGGCCCTATTTTAACGATCTAAAACGCAAGTATCAAAACGTAAAGCGCAAGTAACTTTGTGGGCGGGACTCGGCGCTGTTGCTATTATACCGGCGGGATAAATGACTTTGCGCCTGGCGCAAATCTAAAATGGGTTGGTCTGAAGTAGCTACATTACTAATGGGTGTGGTTTGGGCTTAATGTGCATTAAACCTAGCAGAGCGTCATCTCACATTCCCTTTAAGAGCAGCGCTTGTTCCATGGCGGATTGTTATTATAACGGCGGATTTGCCAGGCGCACGCCAGGAGCGCTTCACAGCCGAGGAGACCGACGTTCTCGATCTTTTACGGCCCTGACGTAAAAGATCGAGAACGTCGGTCTGTGACATTGTATGGGAAAGGCAGAGCAGTTTTCTCAACTTCTCAAATTCTTATTCTTTCATATTTTACTTGTTTAGTTCTTAGAATTAGTTTAACCATTGTGCTTTTTTACTTAATTTAAGACCTGTATATGTTTATTGTTTGCACCTTCCTGCCACAGTAAATTCCGTGTTTCTGTAACATATATATAATAAATATGAATAAACCGAATTCTGATTCTGATTGGGATGGGAGAATAAACCCACCCAAATTAGCTTCGGTTAAACAGGCGTGTGAGGAAATTTCCACAATTGTTCCAAATCAAGTTGACATATATAGACATTTCTCATGAAAATCTTTTTAATCATTGACACGAAAGAAATGTAACGCAGCCATACAAAAAATCAAAACAATGTAACGCTTCGCAGGAAGAAGACCCTGGCCTAGCCAGCAGAGCGCACGGGCCAAGCATGCCGCATGCACCCTTAAAATAGCATCCATTTGCGTGCCATTGACTTTAGACTGTTAGACCGTTTTTCCTGGTCTGTGTCGGAATTGTTTTTCTGAAACTGCAAAATAGCACCAGGGAACGTTTGCGCAGGAACACGCCTCCTTTTTTCACTGAACCGCCCCCGGGAGCGCAAGGTCATTCCCTAATTTACTGACGTGCGTCTGTGGAGGGAAAAGTCCCCTTTGCATCGAGTGCAAACTAGGAATGATACTTGCGTCGTTGACAAAGTCAATTGTGCTGGGTGCAAGGTAGGGCCCCTCATGTGTTTTCAACACTCCGTGGCCTCTCTAAATGCTCTATTGACCCCTCCCACAGACATTTAAGGACTCTCAAACATGTGACAAGGTGCACAATCATGTACGAAGAGCCGTATGTTGTTGTAAAAACACAGCAAACCCAAAAGGATAGAGGACCATTTTACGTTTTAATGGAAATGACTAAACATGTGGTGAATTTCGTCAATCTGGGTCTCTCCTTAGGTCGACAGCTCACAATATTCAACACCCAGGCAACTGTTGCGATCGGCGGCAGCGACCGCAGTCGTCCTTTCCAGGGCCAGCTGTCTGGCCTCTACTACAACGGCCTCAAGGTCCTCAACATGGCTGCCGAGGGCAACCCTAACATCAAGATCAATGGTAGTGTGCGGTTGGTAGGCGACGTGCCCAATGTGGCCGGGTCGGCCAGGACCACCGCCATGCCCCCTGAGATGTCCACCACCTTCATAGAGACCACGACCACCATGTCTACAACCACTACCAGGAAGCTTCGCTCCACATCCACCGTTCAGGTAAGACCTCAGAGGCAGGTTGGGGCACACAGTGGGATTCTGTGTTCTGTGTTGACTCAATAGCTTATCTGGCAAAGAGCCAGGGATAAACAACGGTGCTAGCTATACATGTCAAATGGCCCCTTGCTATACCCTGGACAGGAAACCAGACGACCAAAAACAACTTGTAACGCATATGAGGAAAACTTGTGCATGTTAGAAGGTAGAAACATAGAGCAAACTGCGGTGCACTGACATGGTGTGGTGTTAGCCGCCCAGTCTCCTAACATCAGACTCATTTGAACTTAGAGACTCTGGTGAGAGAAATGGTGAAGACACAGAAGGTGTCTGAGTTAGTGAGTGAGTGAGTGAGTTAGTGAGGCATGCGTGTGCAATGGGTATGGACAAAAAGAGACGGCAAGACGGATGGAGGGATAGATGGATAGATGAAAAAAGAATGCGACCACCAAGCAGGGAAGCAAAGCGAGGAAGTGAGGAAGGTACAGATGAGACAGTGAGAGACAAGAAAAGAAAAATGGAGACTGTAGCTGCATCAGATCCTGTGTATCACTTAGTTATAAACAGCTGGGAAGGAACACAAGGCTCTCTTCTCTCCCCAGAGATCAACAGACTTGGAGACCTCGTGGTCTAGATGTAGAAATTAGCCCAGAGCCCTTCATCATCTCTGCCTGGTTTCCACCACAAATATCTGTGGCCCAGATTTTTTTTCTCCTATTTGTCTTAAGTAAACGAGGACATGGGCTGAGGAAGAATGTATTGCATGTGTATTCAGTGCTGCCAGTTCATGGGACCATGTGGAAACTATTGTCATGCTGTCATGCAGGTGCGTGACAGCTACTTTGCATATGCAAATCCATTAGTACTTCTTTTCAGAGGAAGAAAGTCATCGTGGCAGGTGTTTCAAGAGAATTGCTCGGTAAGGGTTGGGTTGGCTGGGGTTTGATGTATCACGAGCTGTGCAGTCTCTTCAAATGATGAGAAATGAGTACATGTTTTTTAACCCAAGAACCAATATTAGCCTTATATTTTTGCAATAAACTAAATGTGTTTATTGCCAAATAGGCAGGGTGACATAGATCCCTTTCAGACAATCAAATCTCCACTGTTCAATTTTTACTGCTCCCTGGATAGCTAACAAAGAGCTCTACAAACACATTTTAACAGGCAGCCCATAAAAGTATGTGGCTGAGGAAAATATAATCACATTGACCATTTGAGGAGCTGCTGGACAAATTGACCTGGCTGCCGGTCATGATATTAAACCCATAACTCTTTGGAGACTCCTTGACATACGATGTGGCGAACATCCAGGGACGTTAGCTTAGCATAGCTAACAGCAACATGGCCCTGCGACATGCAAAGCAGAAGAATGGCAGAGTGCGTAGTGGAGCTACCATCTCCTTGGAAGGCTGTCACGACATGTTAAACTCCCCCCTGTTGTCCTACTCTTGTCAGGATTAGACTTGTACAGTACATTCACAAAGTGTCAAATATCTGTTCCATGAACTTCTGTATTGGTTTGACTATCAGAGTACACTAGTACCTAAACAAATACGGTTTTATTAGTCTGAATAAATGCTAAATCGGTGGCCAGTCTGTATCCACCTTTGTTGCACCTGCATGATGGACACACCTCATTGCCCTGGCAAACGGCACAAACCTAGTCAGGCAAGCATGTGGAACCAAACAAACACTTCTCTCCGTATGGATAGTAGTCAAAAGATATGCAAACTCCAGAGGTCTTTAACACACGTGACTCTTAACGTAAAACAATGTAACAATAGAAAACACAAATAGGCATTCCGATACTCCTTATTTAGAGAGCATGTTGGAAATGATCTGAAATGGCTAATCCAGTCACTACTTCGTTAAGAGAGAGTAATAGTTCTGCCTTTTTACCATGTGCTCGTTTAAGGAGCCCTGCTGTTCTCCATTGCTTTGTATATAAACATTAGTTCCAAAAGAAAACAAATTAAGGGTGGCCTTCTGCCACATGAGCAAGGAATTTTCACCGATGTGTGCAGGTAAAAATAATAATAATAATAATATATATACCCAAACTACTTCTTGTGGTTTAATAGAGGACTTTTTTTCTGTGGAGGTCAGTGTTGGGCCAGGTGATGAATGACAGCGGAGACAGGAAGTGACACGTACCTGTACACGGGAGCCATCTTAATAAAGACTGCTTCCGTCTTTCACTGGCCGCGGCGGCATTTGTCATGTGAGCAATCAAATGGACGCCTGGAGAGTCTGACTGGTGGTCACTGGCTTGAGAGAATCTCCATCATCTCTGTAGTGGTCCTCCCATGTCACATGCATGTTGTAATGGTGGAAATTCAAGTGGCACTGTGTAGATCTGAGTAGTCAAGAGATGTGGTTTTAATACAATTTATTTAGATTATACAATTACGTAATATTAAACAAAGCTTTGCTGATCAGTCATTACGAAGGAGGTGCTATAGCCACAGGTCGTTCGCAAGAGTGATGAAGAACAACCCTAAAACCCTGCCTTATATAGACCATCTCCTTCTCTCGAAAGAAGGAGATGGTTAATGATACACAAACAGGACACAGGACACAATCTCCTTGGCCAAAAGGTTAGGTCAGCTCGCTCAACTGAGATAACAATCTCCCCCAACCCCCAGACCTAACTAAGACCCTCTGGCTCTTAGTTAGGTATCATAAAACAACACCATAAATACCTTAAGACAATCTAAGTGTCCATTCTACAGAGTAAACCACACCACAGAGCCTCAGTTTCTAACATTCGTCTGTCTATAACAAAGGAACTTGCTTTTTACCGCTTAAAGAAACATAGATATTGTAACTATGTCAAAAACTGCCATAACAATGTTTGCACACAACACTTTTCACATAATAGTACCATAGTACTGCAGTGGGTGTACCTTTGGGTGTGTATGTAGCGTAGTAAGGCTCATTCATCTTAAAATAGTGCAGCCTTGTCTGGATATGTCTTTCGTTAGAGGCAAAGCAATCTGTCTGCTAGAGTAGGAGGACTGTCTGCATGTGCTGGATGTATTGGTGTCTGTCTGTGTGTGTGTGCGTGTGTGTGGGTGTGTGTGCTTGTGTGAGTGTGTGTGTTATTGTGTGCATGTGTGGTAGTTAAGTGGAATTGGCAGGGGGATTCTCTCTAAAGACTCAACGGAAAGGTAGGCCAATGCTGCCGGTTATGTTTGCTTTCCTTCGTACACACACACATCAATGCCACCCTTATGGTCATGTTGACCTTTCTTCAAAACTATCTCTCAGTCACCCACATTTATGTCACTTACACACACACATAGACACACACACATGCAAGCACATGCATATGTTTCCTGTCTTAATTGGAGCAAACAAGATCAGTAAACAAGCTGTCTGTCACAGTTTGGAGGTAATTTAATTGTGTTCTATTGTGTTGGAAGGGTCCTTTCAGGGGAACAGGTCTATTTGCGCTACTCTATTTCTTTATAGCCGGAACAAGGTTTTCCAGTTGTGTTCCCCATCTAATTAAGAGCAGGGGGAGAAGAGGGGTGGTGAGATAAAGGAGTGACAATGAGGGAGGAGGGGGAAAGAGTAATAATTGCAGTGAGGATTGCACTTCAGGGAGTAAGGGAAAGTCTACCTGACTTCTGAAATGCATCTCAGCACACTATAAATGGACCAGCTTACAAGATGCCATATGCTTAAAAAACTTTGTGTTAATACCTTTACAGTCGACCAGGCTACGTCTTTTTATTAGTATTAGTAAAATATTAGTTATTTTATTTATTATTACGTTTTTATTAGTTAGAGGCAAGAAGTACTCTAAATGATACGAGGGTTGTTTCTTATTGAGAACGTAAGGGAGAAGCCATTGCAACAAATTCCTTTGAGTAGATATTGTGGTAACTACAGACAACACAAGTCAGTTGGCATTCTATGCATGTTCAATTTCCTTGATTGTGTGTGTGTGGGTGGGTGGGAAACTTTGTCATTACATCCATTTAGACAGATATTTACAATGCAGAGCCCCTTTCCTTTCAACCTGCTGAACACTGTGTTCTGTCTACACTTTCCCCATGGGTAGTACACTAATTGATGCTGTTAGGATAATTGAGACATTCCTGGCATCCTATTTGTTGTTGTTGTTGTTATAGTGAATGTGTTTGATTAAAAGTTAAGTATAGACAACACGTTTAGTGTGTAGGTGAGGAATATACAGTAGTCCTTTTAGTGGGCAATACATTCACCAAAATCATTTATTTACATGTAAACAGAGAGAAGTATACTACCATCATCAATCCTCAAATGTGCTCCAGTAAAGTCCCTGTACTGAATGGTTTTCAGCCTGGTATTGTATTGGTCAATCTTTTTCAAATTCTGCTTGTTAGACTTGTTTTGGGTTTCCTCATAGTTTTTGCCCCATTTCTGTGTCTCTCTCTGACACACTTCGCTTTCACACTGTCTTTCCTGTACATCCCTCACTCTCTCTTTCTGTCTGTCTGTCTTCTTCTATCTCTTCTCCCAGGGGTCGATCATAGGGACGGTTTCATATGTTTTGAGATAGCCTCACTGCAGCTGCTGCATAATTCACGACCCGGAAGGGTGTCCTCTTTCAATTCTCCCATTTACCCAACCCTCACACACACACACGTTTGGCACTGAAACACACTTACACACATGCTCGCACTGATACACACACATATGTAGTCACACACACTTCTGCAATGCAATATGTATGGTATATGGATGGACCGCTAAGGTGGTGATAGACTCGAGCACACTTTGGAGAGGAGATGGGGTCCGTGCCTTCATCATGCACAGTAAAAAGGTTACAATGTTGATGTACCGGGCAGTAAAAACAAACAAGTGCTCCAACATTCGGTAACATTTAGGCTTTGAGAAAGAAAAACCATCAAATTTTTGTGATATCAGAATATGTCAACATTCTACACTGAAATGTATTTTTTTGTTACAGGTAGTAGTTGTTCTGAAAATAACTAACATAGGAAAACAATGCTGGTGGTCAACCAGGCAAAATGAATAACAATGCAGATTTTACAGTCTCAATATGATCACATTTATTCATCCCTAAACTGAAATGAAATGGGATTTGACCTTTGTTGATGTGGGGTCAGCAGATTTGTGTACAGTGTGCGTGTGTGTATGGGTGTGTTTTCAGAGGACTTGTGCACGTGTGTATCTCTTACCAACAAGCTGCTATGTTGTTGTCACCAAGACAACAGCCGAAAGAAAACCTGCCTCAACCTTGGATCCCATGTAGTAGCATAATACTGTGGACATTTACATTTACATTTAGCAGACGCTCTTATCCAGAGCGACTTACAGCAAGTACAGGGACATTCCCCCGAGGCAAGTAGGGTGAAGTGCCTTGCCCAAGGACACAACGTCAGTTGGCATGACCGGGAATCGAACTGGCGACCTTCGGATTACTAGCCCGACTCCCTCACCGCTCAGCCACCTGACTCCGGACAGTACTGTGGAGACAGCATTTGATTACACTTCCAAGGAGACACTTCAATTGTCTTCCAAGAACCCGTGTTCTGCCATGTCAACTTAACACGGCACACAGCTATTTCCTATATGTTCAACAGATTCGAATGGCAGTAAGCTATCCTGTCCTCCTCTGCCCCCCCCACACACACCTTTTACATTTACATTTAGTAATTTAGCAGACGCTCTTATCCAGAGCGACTTACAGTAAGTACAGGGGCATGAGTTTTTTTTTACTCTCGTCTTTCAGAAATATAGCAGGAGCAACCTCCTCTGACGACATTGACCAGCCTCCACTGGCAAACATACACCCACACACAATCAGTACACACAGATGCACACCAGGTTTTAAAACAGTCCAATACCCCAACCCCCGTTCTACCTCTCTTAAACCCTTGTGTCAGCAAGAACAAACACCAACAACCTCCGATATCAAATGGAATATATTGCTCCTAAGGGGTGTCGGAAATCATATTACACGGTGGCAGGTCCGTAAGGATGGGCGAGGGTTGTGGAGGGGACCGATAGGTTTCATCCTCTGCTGAGGAGACATGGAGGATGAGGACTCTTTACTACACAGAAGGGCACATGCCTTAACCTCTCGAGAGTCTGCTAGGCGATTAACTCTGAGCCAACCAGAGCTAACATGACAGGATGATAAGAAAGGGTCAGGTTCAGAAAAAAAGGGGTAAAAAAAAAGCATTTGCAAGCACTGAGAATTTTTTCCAAATTTTCTTTAAAAAAAAATGTTTGCTAGGTAAAAAAAAAGCAGTGGAGCTACGTCAGCCAAAAACCTCATACCTTTATCTTTAGGAATGATACCGTAGGAAAGATAAATTCATTCATTTCATTAGAATTTTGCTCCGCTTCATTTTCTACAGTTATTTTCTGCTGGCTGCTGAGTAAGTTCCAGAACTTTTCCAGAAATCCACAGAAGCTGTACAGTACATTAGCATAAGATACAGGAGGTCAGTACCTGCTGTAGTATCAAAATACATTCTTATGGACCTGTGACTTAGGAAGTGCATTTCTCATAAACACGCACATGCTGACGCTACAGCTCAGCATGGATTAAAAGGAAGTTATGTGCTCTAAGGCTTGGCTTGTTAGTCAGTTAGTGAAATGTAGAAACCAGGGGAAATCAGAAGTCATATGAATATCTCACTTCATCTGAAATGCTCCCTCCTAACTTTCTCTTTGTCTCTCTCCCTCTTCCTCTCTCTTGCTCTCTCTCTCTCTCTCTCTCTCTCTCTCTCTCTCTCTCTCTCTCTCTCTCTCTCTCTCTCTCTCTCAGATATGAATCTTTAATTGAATAAGTCCAGCTGTTGCTCTCTAAGACCAGCACTTGACATTGTAGAGCTTCTCTCTCACACACACACACACACACAAATACACACACTGTCCTACACTCCACCTTGTGGTTTTGTGGCAGAAAAGTGATTCAAGACGATGTCCAGCCAGTCTAATTTCATTTTAGACAGAAAGACGAATGTGCCGTGTTTTGAAGGAACCTCCTGGGGTGCATTTCAGTGTAAAAAAAAAAGTTATCTTTTATTTGTGCTCTGTGATGTGGAAAGTGAAAGCCCCATAATGGAATCCATAATAAAGCATGTGCAATCTGTGCTGACGGAAAATGGGTTGAAGCAAATTAGGAGTGGACATAATAAGTGAAAGCCCTTTTATTAAGCATCTCTGTTATGACAAGTAAAATAACTAAACATCACAAAGGATATTCAAGCATTCATTTGACCCATAATCACATTTCCAGTCCAATCCCCCAAAACGCATCAAATTCAGTATTGAGTTGCCCTATTGAACTCCAGCTTTTCATACAGAGACAGGACTTACTTCTGAATAGAATTCACATTTTCTGATATTGATCTTGCATCGCTATAAACCGAACACTCATCCTCTACCCGCACCAGCTAGAATCGTTTCCCGTATGCCAGGGGTCAAGATGTGATCCCTCCATCGAACTACAGGAGTATGAATGTGCCAACAATGCATGAGCACACCAAGCACACAAATAAGTTTGCTCATCATTTCAATTAGATTTCATTGCAATCCCAAGGTACCATACTGATAATAGAATGGAAAATATGACTTAGGATTGCTGGGCATGAATGTTAATGGTGCGGCCGCTTTGACAGATTTAAATAAACCAAACGGTAGATATTGTATGACAGTTTGAATTGATAAGCTGTCCACAAACTGTTTTGCTGTTGTATGATAGCAACAACTACAGCTCTAGCCTCTTGAAGTCTATGAATTGAAGTTAGCTCAGGTATCAGTTTGAGGCCCAACACTTGCTGATAAAAATATCCAAATGAGTTACCAATAACATAAATTTTTTTACTCAGAAAATATTGTGTCTATTCTCATATATAAAAGACTAAATCCCCTCAGTTGAGTTAGAATGCTATAAGGAAAAGCAAAGACACTTAGGCAGAGCATAATATTGACTCACAAATCAAAAGATTTGAACATGACTCATTGTTTCAGACAAAGAGGCCCAACAAGGATCATTCTACAGGAGAAATCCTTGTCCTTTATCCGAGGAGTTCCATAGAAATTTAATTTCATCAAGAGTACACACACACAGCCTATTTATACTTGACCGAGGGTCATTGTTTAAAGCCCCAAACTGTACTTTGAACTGTAGTGCATCTATTGAGAAAATAGTAATACTAATAATACTGATACTTAACATGACTCATCCATGATATCTACAGTTTAGTGTTAAGTACAGTATTTCAGTTCCCATTCAGGCTAAACACATCACCGTGGCTGTAAACTCTAATATATAGAAAACAGAGACTGGGGACATTGGCATCAGATGAGGAGCAATGTGATATGGTAGGCCTTGTATCAGATATGGAGATCAAGACAGGAGCTTAGTCTTTATTGAAGGGGCCCTGGCCACGTGCCATTGACTGGGTCTGTAATACAAGTCTCCCCTCCGTTATTGTGTCATGAGTCCAGATTGAACATGATAAGAGCTTTCCCCAGAGCTCCCATCGAGAGCGAGGAGGTAATCGTGGTTGATTGTCAGAAAATGGAGTGGGATAGGGATTCAGGTTTAATGTCTGCTGATGTATGTGTGTGTGTGCGTGTTAGTGGAAGAGGTGTGTGTGTGTGTGTCGACAGGAAACTGTGTGTCTTGAAAATGAGTGTATTTCATGTTTTATGTTGATGCGTTTTGGGTTTGCTACCTTGTACTGCAGATGTGCACATGCAGTTTGCGTAAGCATCCCAATCTCAGTGGCTGGAGAAACTCAGCTCTACTTTCCTTATAATGGTGGCAAATAGACATAGAGGCCAATCTGAAGAAACTGACAACCTTTCCATTTCAATTGCCGGTCCAGCTGCATGTTCTCAAATTGATGGCATTTAAAAACTTGCGCCTGTGTACAAACACGACACAGAGACATGCCGGAGAACTTGGGGGTAGAGTGTTTTTGTGAGTGTCAGCGTTTTGCCTTGGTGGCGGCGTAATCGATGAAGACCTGTGAGTACCGGGGCGTGAGAACAAACGAGGGAGTCTGTGTTTCCACTGTAAATCAGGCCACTGGCAACTCAACTGTACATCTACATGATGTACGCCCCGCAGTGCCACAATGATGAATGGGCTGCTGCAGGTTGAGCTGAGCTGGGCTGGAATGGGATTCACACAGTTGGAGAAATGAGTTTGGCTTCAGGACATCAAGAAATTGCAGCCATCCAATGCAGTGTGGAAATTAGTTCATTTCCTGTTTACCCAAAATTCTCTACTTTAAAAATTACGACTTTTTGGTAAGTATGATATTGCGTATGAGGTGGATATCATAGCCGATTCCCCAAAATCTCTGCAGGAAGATTTCATCACAAGATATTTGCCAGTAAAGACTTAGACTTGAAGCCTAGTCTAAGACTCCAAATCCTAATAATGGAAATGGAAATAAAAGTCCATATCGTACCATTCATAACCGTTCAGTCAGCACGTGTGTGGGAGTAAGTGTTCATTTTGTTCCCTTTTTTCAGATGACTCACCTACTGTTCAACAAAATCCCATTAACAAAATGACTAAGCAAAGGCTAACATCACAGGTCAGACTGACATTTACAGGCTTGTAGAAATGGCAGAGCCTGCTCCGTTATAGTTTCATAGGCAAAAGTGCTTCTCTTTCTATTCCTTGAGATGAATTAGTGCTGAAAGCCACAAAGTCAACGACGCAAAGACTCTTCCCCTGTCTTTTGGAGAAGTGCATAATTGCATGTTTAGGACGATGGTGTTGTCAGCTTAATAATGGGTTTTCTCTGGTAATGGGTTTAAGGCTTTCTTTCTGGTTATTCATGGCAGTATTCCGTCTAATTGTAATTGTACCGTCTCACACCAGTGGAGCTGTCTGACCCCTATTCAATTACTCATGTAGAGTTAAGCCAACAGAGAGTAGCCTTAGTTATCTTAATGGCTGATGGGCAATCAGCAGAGTTTTTTTTGGCACGGTAGCGTTGTTTTAGAACTTCTCAAACTGCCCTGTTGGCTTTCTGTTATCTTACGTCACCATTTGATTTGTTTTGTGGTGTTTGCTAAGAAATTGATTGTCCTAAGAGGTTGCTCAATGCAGGTAGACCTACCTGGTTTATTAAGGGCCTCGTTTAAGAGGGCCGGCCTTAATTCAAAACAGAAAAAATGATGTATGTAGCCACCTGAAAGGAAGAGCGCGAGACAGATTTATTCAGACGGTTATGTGACTTCATTAGAATATTCTTATGAGAATTTGCTGGTTTTATGTGATTTGACAGTTCAGCCTGTCATTGAAGGTAGAGACTTTTTTTAATCTTCCACCCCACTAGCCCTTGGTTCCAGGCCCCTGCTAGACACAGTGGCGAGACATACACCACTTACTTTTGAGTGTCAAAACACACACCTATCAAATGGCACAAAGAGGAGTAGCATGTCATTGGCTCAGCTACACACACACACACACACACACTCAAACGTTACACAACCTTGTCCAAAGCATATTTCCTCCCCTGGTAGAGAATACATGGGGTTGAATTATGCATGCATAAGCAGCAGGCAGGCATGTGCTCAGACTTATCCGTGACTAAAATCCTCACCGCAGCATTTTGTTCATGATTAGCTAACCCAAAGTCAATCAAAGTCAGTGCAAACTTGTTAATATATTTCAAAACAGTTTTGATCATATCTGATAAATGTTTTTCTTTTGGCAAATAACCTCAACTATGCCCCTTGGTCTCTGATGGAAGAGGGGTAAACTGAACAGTGTTTTAATATTAATCAAATATGCTGGGATTTGGATTTTTTTTTAAATTTAAATTAGAGCAATTATGGATAAAGTGAAGCCAAATTAAGATGAATTGCATATAACATTGCAAGTGGACTAAATCAATTACAAACGTGATATTAAAGGTTTTTAAAGTGTCATACTACCATGGTTATTGTAGTTCCCATGTGCCAGAACATTTTATTTTTCACATCGCCATGAAATGAGGTCAACATGGTGGCCAAAGAGGAATAGGTTTCCTGTAGTATGAGGAGTCCGGCGTCAAGACAGGTACCCTATCCACATAGCATTAGCTATTAATGTAAGTAACTTTATGAAAGAAAGTTTGTCTTAAGCTTTTAAATTCAAGTTGGACTATCACCGGTCTTCACTTGTTGGTTGCAAAAGACCAAATGTGATGCCTTTGTAAGACAAAGTAATTTGAAAATACATTTGATATACTACATGTGCACAGTTTACATTCTGTAAAACACAAACAATACTAAAAACATTCCTAAAATGTGGCCTGTAAAATGATACTAAACAGGGTTTTAGAAGCTGTTCAGAATATTATTTACAGGGACACAACTTTTACTGATAAGTTCTGAGTCTTAATCAGTTCACATTCGTCTTCACTGTTGAGACCACTCCTCATGGTATGTTTTAGAAGGTGGGAAGACAGCCTTTTTGGAAAAGTAGTTTCCACAAGAGGAAGTTTTGTGAGAAAGGGGTTCAATTATTCAGATATCTGCCAATATAGTCCTAAACAAACAATTAGACCACACCTGGAACCTTACTTATCGACATATTACTACCAATTTAACAGGAGGTTACACAATGAGGTGTAAACATCAAGCATCAAGTCTTTAGCATACAATAGCAACCTACACTCTTTGAAACATTGTTTTTCTTACTATATGTTACCCTTGAAGTTAACTGTGTTCTCCATTTTGTCCCTTGAATGTCATGCACTTCTGAACAATATACTCACCAATATACTCCAAAGCACTCAATGTTTCAGTCCACCCGTGTTGAACATTAGACATAGGCAAGTGTCTTTGTCAATGTCATTAGCTACAACAAATTCTACATGCAATTTAGTAATTTTTTTTTTTTTTTTTATTCTCCTGTGTTAGTCACCCTCAAGGTTGCCAGAACATCTAACAGGCTTCCTCTTTCTTTTGGCTTTGCAACTTCTCTCTTTCTCTCTCTCTCCTTCTCACTCCATCTCCCTTTCCTCTCTCTCTCTGTTTCTTTCTCTCTCTCTCAATCTCTCTTTCTATATTTCTCTCTCGTCCCTCTCCTCTCGCCCTGCTCCTGCTTTTACCCGGTGGGATACTAATATTCCCTGGCACGGATAGCAGCGGCTGTCAGTTAGCAAACCGGCCAGCCGAGGTAAATATCCTGCATTGATTAGGCAGATTTGCATAGGCACAGGAGGCCTTGAGAACAGGGTGCTATGCAAATACTGACAGGAATGTAAAAAAAAAAAAAAAGCATCCAGGACAGAGAACCCTTGAAATATCCCCAATATTGTCTTGCTTTCTTTTCTTTTCCTTTTTCTCTCTCTCTCTCTCTCTCTCTCTCTCTCTCTCTCTCTCTCTCTCTCTCTCTCTCTCTCTCTCTCTCTCTCTCTCTCTCTCTCTCTCTCTCTCTCTCTCTCTCTCTCTCTCTCTCTCTCTCTCTCTCTCTCTCTCTCTCTCTCTCTCTCTCTCTCTCTCTCTCTCTCTCTCTCTCTCTCTCTCTCAATTAGCAGCCAGTGTATTTTTAGTGCTGGATTCACTTTATACATGATAAATGAAACAATTCTTGCAACTGTCTCACATTTCCACTGACACTGACCTGTGCTGCTACTAGCCTAGTATTCTGGGAGTGCCACCCCAAACTCCCACAGGAGAGCTATTACTAAAGTCATCCATTTCTGATGTCAAAAAATGCTCACACTCAGACTCATTTTCTAGATAATCTAAATGAAGGGAAAATATTTTGTTGGATTTGGTTACCAGGCTGACCCCTTGAGGTCATATCGCCCGAAAGATTCAAAGAATACATATCTGAACAGGATTAAGCTTGTTCAATATGAAGTTTCTCTCGCTTTAAGGCAATGGTTTGAGTGAATGGAATGATTACGTAAGAGATGGATTAGAGTTTGTGCTTGGGTGTGTATTGTGTGTTTGTGTGCACAGTGCATGTTTGTGAGCATGGCTGTGTAGTATGTAAGTGTGTGTTTGCCTGCATTGAATTAGTATGTTTGCTACTGAATAAGGCTGTGTGGATATGTGTTTGTGTGAATGCTGACACATACAAAAATAGACTGGACTGCAAAAGCATGGGAGGATTCACTTACACTTCAAGATAAGAAGAGTCATTTTACACACACTGACTATATTGATTTTGGATTTGCCCTTGTGCTTTAAAAATAAATATACAATGCGGAATGGGACTATGGAACGCAACTTTAGGGTTGTTTAGAGGATAAAATATTGTCATTCTCATCCATTTGGTTTCAAAATTGAAGATAATTTCAAATTTTTCTCTGGGAATCAGTCAATTACTCCTCTCATTGCTTTTGCTTTTTGCATCTGTGATCTACCCCCTCTCAGTCCAGCCAAGAGTCTTTTTCCACGCTAAATATAAATTCTATGAATAATTCCATATTTATAGAGAGACGATTTTACAGAGCATGGTCCTTGCTTACTCATCTTAAGGTATTTGGATTTTGATCCCATATAAACAGTTTTCGAAGTGTGTGTGTTTGTAATAGGGCAACATTAGTTTCCTGTAACAAACACGTCTATGCAGCTTTGTACAGTTTAGCAGGCTACATTTTAGACACAAGTCCTTGCATGGAGGCTGAGCCAGTGCCCTTCTTGACTATGTCCCCACTCCAACCACGGCCCACAGCTTCATGCAGCACGCAGAGAGTTTGGCTTCTGGTCTTGTTTTATCGCCACGTCAGCCCCAGTCATATTTACAGTGCAGTTGAGCTGTCCAGGGCCTGACGACTCCATTACTCCCTCTGATATTTATAATTTCATAAAGCTGCTCTATGACAACGTTTATTTTACCCAATCCCCCCTGCACCACCCCCCCCCTTCTAATCTGCTCCTAATAAAGACATGCCAAGCACCAGGGGTGAAAAACGAGTGCACCCTGGTGCCTAGTCCCGATGGAAGTAGGAAGCGAAAGGATAAATCAGGGAGCCGGGCTGACAGAGGTGCACAGATTGTCAATGATAGCCCCCGTTCCGATCAAGCCCCTGCCCCTCAATACCTATGATCTATAGTAATGAAAATCCATGCAAACTATTGAATGGAGAAGATGGAGGTGGCAATGTTGAAATATTGGACGTCAGATGAACGGGGAAATATTATTTGTGGGGGCGGGAGGACTGATGAAGACTTTGTGAACCACAGACCAAAGTTTTTCCATTAGATGAATGCAATGAGCAAAGAAGGGTTTCCCGCCCAATTCAGAACTATCGTTCAATCCAATATTTTCTCTTTGTTGTAAACCTTTGACAGTGACATGGAGAGATGAAAAATGTGTACCATTGATATTTTCCTCAATCCTAACTTTTGTTTCAGAAAAAAGGTGAGACATTGACAGAATCTGTCTTTTGTGTTGTGTTTTTGTGTTTGTCTCCGTTCTGTCTCTTTGTTCCTGTTTTGTCTGGTTTTGTTATTGTTTTGTCTGCGTTTCTGTCTACTTGGATGTATTTGTTTTTTTTCTGTGTGCCTTGTCTTATTTCGGAAGCAGACAACAGATGACACTGGGACGTCAGCCGAGTGTTCAAGCGATGACGAGGACCTGGAGGAATGCGACTCAGGCCATGCAGGTGGGCTAGGTTAGTTTTCCTCTGCTTGCTGTCATCTGCTCTCAATTCATACACACATGAGGATTATGGTATTCTAAAAGCATCGCACCCCCATGGCCACACAAAGTGTAACTTATAGTTATCTATATACCAATTGCTGTGTATAAGTACAGTAAGTTACAGTTGAGCATGTTGATTTGTATCAAACAATCAAACTATAGAATGTCCGATTTACAGATACAGTTAACACATAGTTTTACAAGCTACACTTGCCCATGGGGTCTTTCCGAAGTGGTTAACATGGTCAACAATGCCCATACTAATTTTGTTTGCCATGCATTGGCTCAGTAAAAAAACACTTTAAGATAAAAGTAAAAAATTAGTATGGAGATATACTGTACCATGTTCTCTGCATAGATGCTTCAAAATGTATCATATTGTGTTTGAGTCCAATGTTCATGCTATGTGGTTCAGTACTGACTTGCATTTTGATACATGATACATTTTGAGATTATCTCCTTGAAATAGCTTTCAGCAAAATTACAGTGTGATATGTAGAAGAAATTTAAGTAGTTTTTTTGGTTTCATTTTCATTTGTGTTTCTCCATATTTCGAGGCTTGCCTGTTGAAACATTTAATAGAGAACAGATATCATCGAATTTCTGTGTACAAATTTTTGTTTTGTTTTTTTATAGTTTTGCTTCAAGGTGAACATGTTATTCTGCTGTCTTTTCCAACCCGAATATGAAAAATAGAATATTTTGACAGCGTTGAGGTCCAAATCATCGATAACTCTGGGCTTTTTGGGAGAACTTGGGAGTCACCTTGCATTTCATGGGTACAAAAGTCTTCTGTTGGTTGTCTGTCATGTGACTGTATGGGAAATATCAATTTTCATTTTAGCTAGTTTATCAATATGCTACAAAAGTAACCAGTTTGTCCATAAAAACATAATCATAGCCTTGTAGTTTACATAAACAATTTCAGACCAATCAAACTGGGTGTTGTTGCCATTGCTTCTTTGTTACATTCAGCACTGGTCCATAACATGCATTTGCATCCATATTATCCTTAAAATTACATTCAAATTGTGAATGCAGTTGTTGATGATATTTCTATATGAGACAGACACATTTATTATTGAGCTTTCAAAAACAATTAAATTATATCTAAGTGTCTGTGCTGCGGTCATTCCAGACTGTAACTCGTACAAGATGTTTATGAGGATGTCAATCAATTCCACTGATTAATAGCTGATTAATAATCCGAGCAGTTCCACAGCAGATATAATTACAGTGTGGAACTTTAAAATAAGTTAATTAAAATGACGCGATGATACATGGCACTGGTAGGGTATACTGAAGATCCAGAATATCCAGAATGCTATATATACAATACAAAATAGGTATTTTAAAGAAAGTGGACAAAAAGAAAATAGTGAAATTGTTTAAAATAGCCTCTACTAGACTGGTACCAAGGGCCTTGAGAGTAATGAAAATATATGTCACAGACACATGACAGACAGCTGAAATACTGCAAGTTTCATACTGCTTAGACAATTGTGTCATCAGGACCATCTGACTGTGCTCTGAAGGTTACTCCCAAGATATTCCAAAGTGTATGTGAGAGATAGCAGTGTAAAAGGGTTCAGCTCTGCTCCGTACCGTAGACCCAGAGCACCACAGGATTTCTGAGGACAGATATGGACAGGGCCCCAGTCATCCAATCATATGTTTACACAGAAATTCACATCATTCTAACCCCGACATCAGTTGACGTGGACAGCTGCATGCAACGTGGTTCAATATTTTCATTTTTGTTGGGGTCACTATTTTGTTTTGTTTTTCTGTGACGCGTGAAGTTATTTATTTTCATTATATTTTTCACATTCTCATTGCTTTTCTGTATGTTTTCGGTATCTTACGTTTTTGTCCCTTTTTGAGTCGGTGGTATAATCTATTTCCCAAGTCTCCAAAATACAACATTCCTGTTGTCTGGCCTCATCATGTGCAGCATGAATTTTTGGTGGTTGAAATTTACTTCAAGCTTTTGTGCCATGAGACCTCTACTGAAGCATTTCCATTAATAATTATCCAAACAAATAAAAGGCAACAAAATCTTTTCTTGCCATCAACTTTTAGGCAATGTTTTATATTTGACCAAAGAAAGTTGTGTACAAAGAATGATCTATTTAAAGCCCCTTTCCCACCATTATTTCCTTTACAAACCTTTCCCCCTTACCCTCTGTCCGAGCCTTTCTGCATTGAGTATAATTTAATGCAGATGGCATAAAAAGAATTTTATTGCCACAAAGTATATCTGTGTTTCATTTTGTTACAAAGTATCATTTGTGGCATGTATTTGCAATTAGCTGCTACCTCAATCCATCCACATCCTGGTGACCTTCATTGCATGGGCATTGAATGACTCCTTAGTGTGCTTTTGATTCTTGACTCAACCTGCATTTACACCAACTGGGCTGGGTTGTCAATCATTCTTACATTTAGCTCTATCAGTGCGGTCACAAACAACATCCTCTCTTTTGCCAACCATCTGTACTCTGTTTGTCTGTTTGTCGCCAACATGATCCTGTAAAACTGTCTAATATCCCTTTGTCCTTAGAGGAATTCCATAAAATGGTGCCAAGATGGCAAACAAATGATGTGTGTCTACCAAAAGACTTTCATTTAGTAAAAATAGGAAATAGAGAGATTGTCATCTTGTGTTAAACAGCAATGTTGTGGTCATATCAATATATTCTAAATGTATTAACCTGCTTTAAGGTATAATTGATAAGATATAGGCTGCTCATACCCTTAATATGTGTTGTTTTCATGAAAATGTGCAATGATAACATCTTAAACTATCTTTTCAAATGTGCAGATAAAGTGTTTTTCACATATCAATTATTTATTTATAAATTAAAATTTACCTGTAAAAGGTAGCCTAATCCGTAATATAACTAAAATCAACATAATTCAGCCAGTAATGCAATTACTTTTTAGGCTCTGACAACTGTAAGTGTTTCAGACAAGAAGTCAAACTTGTTCCAGTTTTAAAGTTCACTCTGTCTCCAGAGGGCTTATTACTGTACCTAGGCAGGGCTTCCATATGTCCAACTGCCTAATGGCTTTTATAGACTGTACTGAAGAGGCTGTTTAGCTGGCCAATCTGTTCACCATACTGTTTTTTATCTGAACCACAGGCCAACAGTCTGAGGTGTTAGACTGTCATGTTGAAACGTATAAAGTTAATGATAACCTTGTTGTATAGTGCTACAAAACTAGTTTATGTATTTTAGTTTTTGTATACTCCCACACATAGTTGAAAACTTACACTCATATCACACTTAAGATACAGAATTTAGTTAGAGACCCCAGGGAATACAGAATCAGGGAATACAGAATCAATTATGACATTGGTATGATATGATGTTAACAAAAATAGCTAGGAGCAGTGTGGATCTTTACCATAATCGTTAAGTGAATATCAATTCACCACAGGCATTTCAAGTGTGAACTTTGCAATCATGAACAAACAACCATTTGGATATGGATATTTTCTTTTGCAACATCTTTGATAAAATTGTGTTCATACACCATCATAATGTACATTAAATAATACAATTATATAATTATATAATAGAATTAACCAAATATATCACATGTATCATTACTAGCTGAGGATGACCATAACATGACCTCAAATTACTTATCATTTGCCTAAAGGAAATGTAAAAGTCATATCATGGATTGAGATCAGATATAAAATGCTTGCACAACTAACACAGGCCTGCAAAATATAAAACATATTCTGAACCTTGAACCCCATGCTGCCCAATATCAGTATTCTGGTGGTAGTCAGTAGATAGAGTTTAGTGTAGAACTGCTTGTGATTTTCAATACACCTGTCTTTTGATGGGAAGCTTCAGGTTTACTTACCATGCCCTGAAGTATAATAGCCAGGGCGTAAGTCCTATTATAGAAATGGTACTTGAGACCCGCTGCACATTGGCAAGATCATAGTTTTACAAAAGGTTTGGAGAACATGCAGGGAACTATACTCTAGACAGTCTGCCCAGGAATGTACATTTGCTTGAATTCAAAAACAATTTAGCCAATTGCCTATATTACTGAGAATACTGGGTGATTGAACATAGTTAAACCTAGCGTCTCTTTTCCTGGAAAAGAGGTTATAGTCTGCACCAAGCTGGAAAGGTTATGGACAAACCAATTCACACACCCTATGAAAGGTGAAATATGTCAACACATTCCCTGCTTCTTCCAATGTCTGTAACATGGTCTGTTTTTACAAGATAAGGGCCGCTGTATCTGTCTTCAGAATGGTTGGCAGCCATTTGCTTGACACTATCTGCCTTTGAGAAGAAGTTTGACCCTGGAGTCTGTGTAAATGTTACTTATGATATTCCACATGTTTATAGCACTATGATATCAGCCCAATTGAGTGGCGTCTCACTACCATAATGCTGAAAAGGATTGACGTGATACACTCACAGAGAAGAATAGAAACATGCAGTGTTTTTGCTTGTTCTTCTCTAAAAACACAAATAAAAACCTATCAAGCCTTTAAGTCTGCATGCTATTGCACACCTATTCTTAATTATTTTGTCGAAATTGGTTTTTAATATATGTTTGATTAACGTTAATTATAACGTACAATATTAAAAAACAAAACAATACAATCACATAGATATCTAAAGTAATCTTTTGCTAAGCAGCTATTATAGTTACACATTACAGTTATACATTTGCATGCATTGGAAGGCATCGAAAGGTTACAAATGCTCTGCTTTGTTTCTATAGGGAAGTTATTGGTAAGTGCATAACACCTGATCTAATAATTTAGGTTATTTTTAATTGTTTGAAACATTTGAAGAAACAAAGCATTTAACAAGCCTCATGCCTGATTAATAGTTTCTAAGTAATAATTATTTGGTTGATTTACTAACTTTCTTACACAACCAAACTCTAAAGCCATAACCCTTCTTGTGGAATTCCTCTGTGTTTATATTTATGTCTAGAGAAAACTAAAGGCAGTGGGTATGAGCCTTCATCTTTAAAGGTGTTAATAGGATATTTGTATCGACACTACATACCATGCCAATGTAGATTGTGGTCAAAACTCCATAGTTATTAGATAACTGTATGAATTATTATTATCCTTAATATTATTATACACAACCACCCCATGCCTATCCTCAGCCCCACTGCCCTTGGTTTAACAACCTCCTATTCCTCTAATAAAGGTCAACATCCATGTCTTCCCTTACCCAAGCTTGCTGTATTGTTTTTTTATTTGATTTCTACTTTCCCTAAATGCAACTTACTTTAAGCATGCATCAACATCTTGCAGTACAAAAAAAAACAGATGAACCCATTCTCAGCCAATATCTTCTCTCTTTCTCTCTCTGACGTACACCCAGGCTGCACGCCACAGTGTTCATGTTCTAAGACTAACATTAACAGATATATTTGTCATCAAAATCACATGACAGAGGAGACAGTCTTCTCCCGACAGAAGACTGCTCCTCTTGACTGTGTCTGTTTCTAGTGTGTGCATCTGGTTGTAGTGTGTGAAAATTTAAATGGCTTTGTTCTTCCATCTTATTGACATTTTTCATTTGGTAGTTTTTATCAGGTCATTTTTGTATTGGTATTATCCAATTGATCTATGACATTTTGGTTGTTTTAATTATTTTCCGAATTATCAAGTATGTTTAGTTTGGATCACTTCTAATTAGATGGGAATATTTGAATCACAGTTAAATACCTTTTTTGAAGTTATAATTTTTCACTTTTTGGTGGATCTGGAACTACTTTAGTGGATGAACAGTGCGTTTGAGACCACTGCTTCATAAATAAAATCTTTAGATAAAGAATCATATAAAAGTTTATTTTGAATCACTGAACTGCACTAAACCACAGACATCTGCAGTATTCCAAAAGACAATCTCAAGCCCAGAAGTGGTTCCCGATCTGTCTGATATCTTTTGTTTTATAGATTATTATTATTATATATATTTTTTTTAGCTATTTTAATTTAACAATTGAATTTTTAATGAGTGACTGATTATAAGAGAAGATAAAAAGAACTGCATGGCTAAGAAGTTGCAGTTTAGGGTTTGTCAGACTTGTCAGTGTTAGAGTTCTGTTCTTTTCTGTAGATGGGCATGTATATGCTCATTGTTTGTATATCCCCATCCCTTCCTTACAGCCAAAAGCTCTAATGCCGCCCGACCGCTTCGTACTGCCTTTACATGGACATGGCAACTGACTTACACTACCACCCTCACCATCCTCATTTCCTATGTAGTATGTTCATAGGCCCCACGCTCTTTCACTCCCCCCTCCCCCTCTCCAGCAATGTTGAAATATGTACAGTCATCCATTCATTCTAAACTAAAGATCAACTGACAAATTAAGCAAAAATCTCAAATGAATAGAATGTAGATATTTATTGAGAAGTCTATCAAAGCGAAAAACGTATAGTACAGTTTTTTGTAAAAACTGGATTATTTATCAGAGAAAAAAAAACAAAACAGAATTATGGTGAAGTTTATTTTTCATGTTATGTGGTGTGGATGTATGTGTTGTTGCCTCCCTGTACCATCCTGTCTAAAGAGAAATTAAACAAAATTGAAAATTGCTAAAATGATTTTCTAACAATACAAGCGACTTATCCAAGAGCATTCTTACACAACTTTCTTTTGTACATTTTTTCTTCATGCCAAAATCATGCGGGCAATTTGTTGATGTAAGTTGAAAAAAGATCATTTGGTATGCTATCTTTATTAAATACACTTTTAGACAGTTGTTATGATGTATTTTAATATATTTATGTTTTGTATTAAATGTGCTTTTTTAGATTAATTAATCATATTTTCCTAGATATAGTTGTGCTCTTAGTTTGTGAATGTATATTGTAATGTTGGCCATAACGTGAGTGATACTAATAACTAGTAGTATTTTGCCTTGATTGTATTTCTTATGATTTCAAATTTGCATCAGTAAGTAATTCACTAGCATTGTGCTTTATACACAAACCTTAATGGCAGTGGATTTTGGCAGTGACAATGACACCATGAACTTATTACCTATGAACACCAGACACTGAATAGACAACATGCACGGAATCCAAACATGATGTTAGGCTTATCTTTTCCTTATTTATTAAGGATCACTACATATGTCTTCCTCATGCAGACACAACATAATTTATGGACACACTCAATTGCTATTGTCTAAAATTAGCTTTGTCATCTTTCCAACTCTCCCACAAGTGCCTACAAGATCTGAGGATTTGCAAGTCTAATTCCAACCTCCTGGTACCCAGAACTACTCTAATCACTACATAAGCTCTTTATTGCTCCTGTGTTTTTTGTATGCTTTTAATGAGCTACTTAGTTTGAAGTATGGACAAATGTTGCCAGGGTAAAAATTATGTATCTGATTTGCTGTAGAGCTATTTCATGTACTGTAATCTTCCCAGTATGTTGAAAGGCAGAGTACATTTAAGAATAGGAAATTACAAAAAGAGAGGAATAAGGAAACTAATAGAGTATAATTAAGTAAGTTCCCTTTCTTTCACATCTGTTTCCTCTTATTTGTTGATAGTTACAGGGACAGTTTGACACAAGATCAAACATGCATGTTTTTCCTCCTACCTGTAATACTATTTATCCATGTAGATAGTTTTCTTGTGAATTTTGGAGATATCCAATACATCTTAAAAAAAATGCTATTTGGGGACAGTTCCAGACACAACTGCATAGACACCTGAGTAAGAGGTGGTACTCACACTGGTCAAAGTTGAATTAATCTATCAAGGGCTACTTTCTGGTGTCATTGCTCTGCCTGTGTTGAACTGCCATTCTGGAAGATGTATAGAGACATTCAAAAGGTGAGAGGTAGAGGACAGCTGGGGAGCCAGGTGCTGACACTAGAGTGTTCAAAAGCATAATATACCTCCTTAAATATTTTGGTCCAAAACAGTTTGGGTTTGGGTTTGAGATCAGCAGTAAGCGGCTGAGTATCAATGTTGCAGTTATCTTTTGAATGTTTTATTTTATTTTGAGTAAATAAGTATTATATTACTGATTAATCAAGAAAAATCAAGGCGGGATGTACCAGTAGTTGCAATACATGGTAAAGTCAAATAAATAATAAAATGTCAATAATCTGAACAATTTTGCAACTTGATTTAAATGTTATTATACCACCGTGGCACCTTTTTTACACTACTGATTTGTCCCTTGTTTATTTAGCTGCTTGGAAACTGTTCAAAAAATGTGTTTGATTCTTACTAGTTTCTGGCTCACCCTTGCACTCCCCTTAGCCTTTTGATGCACTTAAGCTTTACTCTTTAGTTTGTTTTTTATGATTTCTGTTTGTTATATTGGTTTATGTTCTGTTATGTTAAGCAAGTGTGCTTTTATTATACTTTTTTGCTAATGTCTAGTGATATATTTTTTGGGCACATAATTTCCTAGATTAAGTATTTGTCATGTTACAGTACCCTTGATGTTCGCTAATATGTATTCTTGTCTGTTTCCAACCCTAGGAGGTGAATTAGTGTTCCCTATACTTGTAGAGGACCCGTTAGCCCACCCCTCTGTAGCTCCTCGTACACCCTTCATCCCCGTCCCCCCAACCCTCCGCCCACTCCTCACCATTAATGAGACCACCAAAGAGTCCCTGTCCAAGGCCACTGAGGCGGGGGTACCTTGCTTGTCGGACCGAGGCAGCGATGATTGTGATGATGATGATGATGGCTTGGTGATATCGGGGTATGGCTCTGGGGAAGCGTTTGACTCTAACCTGCCCCCTACTGATGATGAAGATTTTTACACCACCTTCTCCTTGGTAACAGATAAGACCTTGTCCACATCGACCTTTGAAGGTGACTACAAAGCTCACGCACCCAAGTGGGACACCAAGAACTTTAGACCTAACAAACCCTCCGCCTCCGATCGCGGTAGGACTACCACTTCTGCGGCACCGCCGCTAGCCCCCGACCAGAGCCGCACCACTGCCGCCGCCTCCACCGCAACCCTCCACCATGTGCCCGCCGGCAAAATGAATAACCGCGAGCTAAAACCCCAGCCAGACCTAGTGTTGCTCCCGTTGCCCACGTCCTATGAGGTAGACAGCACCAAGCAGAGGGGCTCACTAATAACCTCCCCCATGTTCCGTAATGTACCCACAGCACTCCCCACCCAGCCGGGCGTCAGGCGAGTCCCAGGACCCTCGGAAGTGGTCCGCGAGTCTAGCAGCACCACCGGGATGGTCGTCGGGATAGTGGCGGCCGCCGCTCTGTGCATCCTCATCCTCCTGTACGCCATGTATAAGTACAGGAATAGGGACGAGGGGTCCTACCAAGTGGACGAGAGCAGAAACTACATCACCAATTCAGCCGTGCAGAGCAACGGTGCTGTCATGAAGGACAAACAGCAGTGCTCGAAAGGCGGCAACAAGAAACAGAAAAACAAGGATAAGGAGTATTACGTGTGAGTGTGAGACGTTTTTTTTTTGCGAGATATAGTGAGAGAGAGAGATGGGAAAAGAGCGAACATTTATTTCATGGTTTCCTTAACTAGGAGCTACGACGAAAGATGGTATGAAATGGAACTTGAATCTCATTCTGTGCTGATTGGTTGAACTTATGACTTGTACTGTAATATAAAGCACACTTACTATTGTAAGCATACAGAGAAGGTAAATAGCAAATTTAGTGACCTTGCTCTTCTATCTGGTCCGAGATGTTATCAGTGTAGAAATACTTCACGGCTACATCATTATCCTAAGTGACTTTTAGAGCTATGTGATCCTTGGCGTAAAAAAAAAAATATATATATATATCTTGTTTTCTTTTTGTAAAACTGTACAAATGGAAACTGTCAATAATCTTGACCATTTTCAGCATGGAAGCAACATGTAGTGCTTAACAAGAGTGGGTCAGGATTCAGGATCATTGTGAAGTTGACAGAAAATAAGGACTCTTGCCATGAGAATATGACAAATTTGTATCGTTTATACATTCAAAAAATGTGGTGTCTTATAATTTTTTTGCTCTACGCAAAAAAAAGAAAACAACTACTCTGTGTATCTACTGAAACCAAGTGAGAAAGTCACTGAGGACAGATCTCTTAGGCTCTTGTAGCTCTGTCCTCTGATCTCAACACTATTACTCTCATCATGTGATGGACAGAATGACTCTAAAACATTGGATTGTGGTGAGAAGTGGTCGGTTTTTCTTGACTCGGTAAAAAGCACCTGATTGTAAAATGCATGCCATCCTAATGCTACAGTACAGTACAGTACTGTACCGTAAAAGTACAATAAATGGCGTTAGCTTGAACAGTCCGAGGCCAAAAGGTTCTTCATCATCAGAACTATACACCTCTTGATTTTGTTTTCCTCAAAAATGTCAAAGAAAATTGTATTCCTTACAAAAAGGTATATTATTGATTTGCAGCCAGTGCTGGTTGTATCTTTTGCAACCTTCTGTGTGTTGGTTCATTGCCTCTTGTTTTATTTTCTATGGAGCTGTCCAAAAGAGGGCAGATGCAGTACTATAACACTGTTAACAGATGTCTATACAGAAATAAATCTAATGTGAAAAGTGTGAACTATATCTGTTTTCACAGTCAACTGTATCACACAACAAAATTTGTTTACATATTTTATTACATACTAGCTGTTGTTCTTTGTAGGTAGAATTGTACATATACCATTACAGCTGTAATTTTTTAGTACTTCTATTGTACAGACTGATCATATGGTTTATCAGTGTATTTCATGGAGAAAAAAAATATATAAATGTTAGGTGACATGGAGAGACTTTAAGATGTGGAGAATATACACATATTTTGCAAAGAAAGGAGAAAATCTATTGTCAGGATCGAGATCTTATCCTAGATGTTTCTAAATTTGCATGAATATTTGACAAGTTGTAAGCTCTCAATCAAATCCAATATGACCGTGTACTAAGGCTGACTTGTGATCAGTTTACTTAATTAAGTGTTCTTTCTACTTTGAGGAGAACAAAGGGAATACATAACAAATAGAGACTATAATGGATGGGAATGCCTGTTAAGACAACCTCATAAAACACAGTGTGATTCTTGCAAAACTGCTAGGAATGAGTACTTAACTGTACATTTTTTTCAAATCAACTTTGGTTCTCATATTTCGGCAGTCAATCATTTTTACATATTTAGTTTATGTTTACTCACCGTTTGAATCCTTTAAAAAAAAACTTTTTCCAAGATCTTTCCCCCATATTGTTTTTTATTTATTTATTTTTTAGATTCATGCTTTTTATTTCACTAATTCACTGACAATAAAATGTTCTCCCAAAAAAGATGCTGTTGTTTCTGAAACACACTTGTACTTCTGCTGGGCCCCATCTGAGCACCTGATAGGCTGATTTTGGCTCACCAGAGTGTTGCTTCTCCTTATTACCATCTTGCTCCATTCTCCAAATGATGTGTTTTGTAATGCTTTTATGTTGAAATATGCTTTATGTAATTTCTCACTTACATGTCTAACTTTACACAGAAATCCGATTCCTCGCACCAGTCTGTGATGAGGGTGAAAGTACTTTTACTGTAAATCAAAGGCTTTCCCCCCCAACCATACCGTACTTTTCATGCATCCTTCCACCACAACACCAGCAACCATCGTAGCGTCAAGCACTGCTTTTACCCTCAAACAGCTCAAGTCTTTTACTGCTTGGTTTTACTACCAGCCCAAACACAGATCGACGCGGGGGACTTGTGATTTACACGTGAATCCTGACGTCAGCATTACCTCCTGACAGTGAGAAATATCACACACCCTCTATGGGATTCGGGTGACAGCTCTGCCCTTTGCTGTCTGTTTGTTAATGGTGGCTCCCAGAGAGCTCTGAAGATCATTCTCATTCTCCTGTGGCAGCCAAAGCTGCAATCTTTAATGACTCGCTGAGTTACATGTACTCATAAAGTAATTGTAAAGCACAAATTTGTTTAGGATGACACAAAATGGTATGATTTGTATTTGTCATTTGTTCATTTTTACAGTAACTTCTGTAGTGTTAACCATGTATGGGGATGTGGATGTTAAAGACAGCACTGACCATGAGACACATTTTAGGATAAAAACAAACAAACTGAAACTGTAGTTTCCATAGGTTGGTATAATTCAACTGTTTGAATGTAAAAGTTTGGATTTCCTTTTTGTTTGTATATCTAATTTCCTCTCAAGTCAGTTCTGCAACTTAAACCTAAGTTTGATAAGCTTAGGCTGTTGCACTCCGCATCAGCTCCCATCTCTGCAAACAAACATTCTCTCTAAACCACTTCCAAAGTACCTGATTGCTGCATATGACGGTAAATACAGAGTTTGCTAAGGCTGTCCAGTCCTACCAAGCCGCTCCCGGCCTTAAGCGAACTCTCCCCAATAAGTGCCCATACCATTCATTTACAGCCTCACAGAATTACCTTCCAGATTGGCTGCATTGATCGGAAACTGCTGCAGTTCCTTCCAGGTGATGAAGCAGAGCAAGGCAACCTTAATTGAACTTGCTGAGTCCACAATCTACACACAGGTGGGTTTTCTATTCTGCAAAGAGAAGAGGAAGATGTATGTTGTCATGTAATGTTGTCATAACTTTGTAAATTGTTTATTATTTAGAAAATAGACTTGATTGACAAATACTCAGTTGCGTCCCCTAATGCTGAGACAAGGCTGCCCTCAAGTTTTTTATCGTTTTTTTTTTCATTTTGTTTTTTTGCTCAAAGCTTTTTATTAAAAAAAGATTGCAGCCATATTAAATAATCATCCAACATCAGGAACCATTATTAATAGAAATAAATGATATAGCAAAATATAGATAAACAGAGTTTATGAGATATATATATCATAATGCGTATCTGTTGGACAAATGATTTCCATCTGTTCTACATGTTGAAAATGAAATATAGCGGTGGGCTGAAATTGAGTTTGAGAGATTGGGTCGCTCCCTTTGTTTCTTCAAATCCAGCCGAGAGTGAGCATCAGAGATTTCTCTTCTCGGGTCCCAGAGGTGCTTCTCCAAATGACATGTCATATTCAGTAGGTACACACCGCTCTCTGATGTTAACATGAAAGCCAGTTACGATTAACAGCTTCCCAATTCCCACTGTTTAAGACGGAGACAATTCAGGTGTGCAGGAGTGCATATGTGAAAAGGGGAGAGGGAAATTGCCTGGGATCCATCAGGAATGATGCCATTAGTCACAGCCTGAGCTGGATAGTTGTTTTTTTCTTCTTCCTCCCAAGCCTGCTGTAAAGATAGAAACTTATTTTCACAAGCTGAGCTAATGCTGTTAAAGTGAGCTGTTGGAGTTTGGTGACATCATGTTTCTATTGGAGTGCTGTCACATCCACATCTGTGATCTATATCTTCAGATTTCACAGTCCTCTCTACGTTTTTTTCCACCACCGACTACAAAGGACATTATGCAGTGTGGCACTTAGGGAAGTTGCCCTTCTATGCCACTGTTTGGAAGCTTTGAGAATGTATGGAAGTTATTGCAGAAATTATTTTGATTATTATGAAGAATGAATGTAGGGGAAGCTAAAAAGTGCCTTTGTCAGTCTTCCACAAAGACAAAAAATTACACCTGTCGAATATGACAATTTTAATGAATTGATAGCACCCAAACATGCATACTATTCATTTCCAGTCTCTAAACCTTCACTTGTTTGAATACACTTGACAGCTGTTAAAGGAAGTGAATGAGTTTTCATCCTGCAGGGTTCACACCTCGGTCAGACACGTTTGTGAAGCAGTTATTATGTATTAATTTCACAAAATGGCTGCACCTTTCTGGTTTATCTTGGTATACCACAGAAATAGTCTATAAAACAGGCCACATTTTAGAGCTCTCTCTCTATTCACTGCACTTTCCCTCTAAAGCTGTCATGTTCTGCTTCAATGATATTAAATATTTTTTTTGAAATCTCCACAATACAGGGTCTCTAGTTATCTCAAATAGCGTGAAACCTCAGCAGGGAACCTTTCCCATCAAAATGGAATATTTGTATTCCGCTGAGGCTATAACAGGAATACTTGGACTCATCCAAGTCAAACTCATACCCATGGATGTCAGCCAATGTGTTGCCATGATATTTTGAGCTTGCTACCGAGAATTTACGATGTTGACATGATGGAGCCTAATTTTCAGAAAATAAGTACACACTGTAAAATGCCTGTGCAAATGTGGATCAAAGTTGATTCAGACTGAAAATGAGGTCCTTCACAGTATGAGGCAAAACCTAAGCAGAACTGTGTAAGGAATCATTCATTGAAGAAGGCTTCATGCCAGGAAAGATATCCGAGGTAGTGTTCAATGAAACCAAAATGGAACCGAACAGGATTACGATTCCCAGTGGCAATCTCTTATTATAGTTTACCTTTGTCAGACATATTAACAGTCAAATATTTTAAAATGATCTATGACTTTCTCTCTCGTTCTCTCTCTCAATCTCTCACTCTTTTTCTTTTACTCACTCAAATGTTTACCAGGAGCAAAAGGCCAAATGTGAGATAAAAAAGGAAAAATGAACATCTCATTACATGGATGGCTGCTTTATTGAGCCGCATTGACTGGGTGATGGAGGACGGCCTTTCACAAATGGAAAGTTCATTAACATTCTACTGAGACACCAAATTCAATAATCCCTCCCCCAGTTCCAGGTGAGCGTGGTTGATTAAGAAGATTCCTTATTGTTTGTATGTGTTTTTGAGTCCATGTCAGATGTCCTAGAAACCATAAACAACCCTTTAAGACATCTGTCTTTCAACTCACTGATCCATTAGACCGAGGGTGACTGCAAAAGACTAAAACTACTTTGAAAGACATAATTGTATCAACCTAACAATCACTTTGAGATGGCCGAACAATTCAATCTAGATCCATCTGTCTGTCTTGCTCTCTCTATCCATCAACTCTTTTTGACAGTCTATTGAAAGAAAGGATGTCTTTTCAGGCAGCTCATTTTAACGTGTCCCACACACTGGTGTCACCCCTTGTCAGCCATATAGTGACAAATCATTTTTTGTTCTACCTCACAGGATGTCGCATGAATCACATTCATAGTGATCAATGTTAGCGTCTCAATTTTAAGTAGATAGATTAAGGAAACAGTTTCATCTTACAGTAAATTGACTCATACTGACACTTTGTAAAAGAAAGCTGTCTTCATAGGAGGCAGAGATGAAATGTATGAAGAATTTTCCATTATCTAATATTGACCAAATACGCATGCTTGAGGGGACCATTTTACAATCCTAAGCATCAAGGGAATGACAAAATAATAGCATCCAAACCGAATGCCTTGTATGTGACTAGTCTGCTGTGATAATACAGTAAAGTGGCTCAAGGTACATATGTTGGAGGCTTGGGGTAAAATGAAGATATCGATGGCAGTCGATTCCTTCATTCATCGTCGATACCTTCAGTCGTGAGAGGAGCAGACAAGTCTTGTGTGTGAGTGTATCCTGAGAGAGCAGTGCTTGATAAAAGGACTCTGCTTCATTATTTATCCAGCCTGGAGATCAGCTGCATCTCCGCAGGAATACTAACACTCACTACTGTCTGTGGAGAGGATGGGCATGCTGAGAGAGAGAGAGAGAGAGAGAGAGAGAGAGAGAGAGAGAGAGAGAGAGAGAGAGAGAGAGAGAGAGAGAGAGAGAGACAAGGAGAGAGAGAGACAAGGAGAGAGAGAGACAAGGAGAGAGTGAAGGTGTGTGTTTCTGTGTGTGAGTGTGACGATTGCGGTGAGGGTAGGGAGTTATTGTACAGTACGCACACCATTGACACAAGTTTTACCCTCGCCAGGAAAACGATTTTTTGGACCACATACAAACAAATGTGCACGCGAACACAAGTAGTCTAGAAAGTCTAGAAACTTAAAGTAAAAATACACTGGGCTCAGTTTTTTCAGACTATAGTTTTTGTCCAACCAATGAACTCCATGTGCTTGATGGTCATGCTTAAGGACATGTTTTTCTTAGTAGGTGTCAGATCAAATAAAAACGTCATAAATAAAGTAATAAATACAGCACATAGTTGTATGAAAAATGTGCCAGGTTGGTATATAAAGTGAGACATAGTGTTCCCTCAGTTTGACGCCCAACCACTCCCACCCTCCACCCAACCTCATTTAGACAACATTCTGTCATGGTCTTAACTTTGTTTAACCTCATCTTATTTGATTTTCAGAGATACAGGAGCACAGACAAAGGTTTGTATGTGAGTCTTGGCCTGCGCTTTCATTTAGATTCATAGAATGGGTTAGGTGAGTTGGACTTCCAGGCATGGGGAACACCTTTTTTAGATCAGACATGAAATACATTAATTTAAACGACCCAGAATCGTGTTGTGGACTTTGATTCCTGAAACTGCAATTCCACAGCTTTTGCATGATTTTGCTAGATTTGTTTTGTAACCAAAAATATGGCCATCTGATTTACAGAAATATACTTACTGTGTCATATGGAAGATAAGTATATCAACCTGTTTAATCACATACCATACTTGTGTCTAACCCTGACCCTAGTCCATGTTTAGAACCTATATAGCATAACTTACTTGAAGATGATGTAGTTGAACAATTAGTTTTTAACAGATAGTTTGTGTATGTATGTATGTATGTATGTATAAATATAACACAGAAAGACATATATGTCATTTTATTTACAAGACATTTCAAAATATCTAAATTTTTATGGATTACTGTGTTTTGGTCTACTTGAAGTCGAAGAGTTAAAGACTGAATGCTTTGCTTGAGTGAGGTCTTGCTATGACACAACAGCGCCCTCTGCCATTTTCTCCATGAACTGAACTAAGCTGCCTTCAGTGCGTGCAAGCGACTCCAGGTGGATAAACTGTGACGTTTGGCAGAACTATCAGTTGTCACACTGTCATATTTTTCTTTATACAGCAAGTTCACTCTTTCAGTCTGTGTGTGGGTGTGTGTAGTTGTTTTTATCTGGGTGTGTGTGGGTGTGTGCGTGTGTGTGCGTGCGTGTGAAAGAGAAAGAGTAAGGGAGAGTGAGCAAAAGAGAGACAGAATAGAATAGCATTCTACTCTCTACTTTTTCTTTCCCATTCCGTCTCACACATACATTCACAAGGAGAAAACTAGAAAAAGTGAGTACACACAGTTCCACCTCACACTCCTCGCACTATTCCTCTGTGAAACACACACCCACCATCCTCCCCACTCTGACAAGTGCTTCAGTCTGTGTATTGTGATGGAGAGGAAGCCTGGGTACCTCTGCTTACAAAAGGATGACGTGTTTCCGATGAGACGTTGTGCCCATTTCCAAGGTGGCTCCAAAGACACTGTCCTAGCTGAGCTGTCAAAGATGAACTCATCCACTGAATAAGCCATTTAATTTGGCAAAGGACAGAAAGAAAAAGCAAGCACTCCCTGTTCTCTCACATCCCACTGAGCACAAGCAGTTACAAGTTGCAAATAAATGGTGCCCGTTAGACAGGAATGTCAAACTGTTTGTTGGAAGCACATGACCGCAACAGGGGGTGATCATTGTTTGTGTCCTTTGAAGAAAGAAAAATGGAGCTTAAGGAATACTTTCCACGATTCCGATACATGGCTTAGATTTGACTTGAAGTGTGTGGGTGTGTGTGCGCGTTTCTGTGAGTCAGTAGATTTGTGGGTGTGCGTTCGTTTTATGTGTTTGAGGAAGAAGAGGGGGTAGGGGGCAGTACCAACATGACCTATTCTCTTCCTGATCTCATGCCATGATTGCGAAAAAAGAGGTGGACATACTGGAATGGGAATTGAAAGTGAGAAACACATTCATGTAGTCTGTATTATTATTCATGTGTGTTCCTACTGTATCCTATATTGTGTGGTGAGTCGTAGGTCCATCATGTAGTATCCGCCTGATTGAATAATGAACATCTTGTCTCGGCGAGTGGTGGGGTAGGAGCCAAATGCAGGAGAGTCGGCAGGCATTATCAAATAAAGGGGTTTATTTTGTTTTAAACAGGAACGCAGATAGGGTACTCACGTAACAAGGGTAATGACAAGACAAAGACTGGACACAAAACGGGAACCTAAATACAAATAACCAAACAAGACACAGGTGGACACAATGAAACTAACGAGACTGAAACCACTGAACGAGACAAAGGTGAAGACAATCGGGCAGGGAAAAACCAAAACAGGGAGGCACGGCTGTGGCCGTGACACATCTGTTGGCTGAATGCTTTGTTTTGCCCTCTTCACTGTAAATACTGTCTTCCAACCTCATGCCGAAGAGAGAGACTTTGCTACTACCACCATGTGATTGAAGTGATCATTATTCTTTTCGAAGTGTTTAGAGACTCTCTCTCCTATCAGCTGGTTGCTTATTACTTATTAAACCTACTCCTAAACTGACAGTCACACCATTCCAGTGGAAACGGAGAACTTTCTAGCTAGCACATATGCCATGAAATAAAGGGAACACTTTACAGCCTGATCTCGGTTTTGTGCAGGCGAATGTGACTAAAGCTGTAATGGCAATGTACCGTGCTATAGTCCTTCAGAGGAACTTGCCAGACCCCATTCCATTCTGCTTTCCCTCTCCATGACACACACACACACTCACATACACACTTGTCTCTTTACTACCAAAGGTCTGTTTTTCATATTGCTTCAACAGAACAAAACAAGCTGTACAATATTTTGATCTGTTCTACACATGCCATCCACATTAGAAGTGAAGACAGTCTGAAATGTCATGCAACTATTTTACACAACGTTGTATCTGATTACCAGTTTGGGAATGGATAAGGATAATTTAGAATCCCTTTAGTTGTCTGTTTGTCAAACCTTTACAGTTTTTTGATCATCTTTACTTTGTGCAGGTTTGGATTTATAGTATTTATTGTATATTTAGATATTGTTCTTGGTATAGGCTGCTAGGGATTGTCGAGAGAAGCATGTCCTAATAATTCAATGTACCTGTACTTGTTATAAATGGCAAATAAACTAGAGACTTGGAAAACTTGAAACATTGCTTTCACACACATTGCAAATGCTGAGGTCATCTAAAACAAAATCTAAACCTTTGTTTTCAAGTAAAACAATATTGATCTTGCTGCCTTGCAAGGGAAAACATCCAGTGTTATGTGAATGAAAACGTGTCTTGTCTGTGTTCCAGTTTGGGGCTGCCGTTTTGAAACGGAGTGTGCTGCCTTCGGGTCATTGTGACCCACCGTCATGGTGCAAAAGGTGGGTCACAATGACCCGAAGGCAGCACAAGGGTTAACTGGCAAGCTCACAAGAAAGAAATCCTCAAAGTACACCTCAATATGTTCTTTAATACAGACATTTTACTAAATCACTGCTACTCAGCCCTTGAAATATTTAAAACAACTTTGACTGAATAGTCAAAAGCCCACATTGTCTTTTGATGGATGAGGCCCAAAAATACCAAGCTCAGAAGCCAAAAGAAATGGCGTCAATGACTTCTGCTGAGTCATGTAAGGGATGCCTGTGAGTGTAGGGTATACGTGTGTGGTATTGCCGTGGTGTGTGTGATTAGGACGTGTGTGTGTACGTGTAAAAGGGTATAAGTATGAGTGGTGTGCCAGAGTGTTGGTTGGTGTGTGCTCATGAATGCATGAATGAGTCCAGGGAGAGAGAGAGATCTCTTCAGGAACAATGTTATTGGGAATATCGAGCTGGTAATACTATGCAGGTACCCCCCCCCCCCATACACCCCCACACACACACTCATCGCCCCCTCTCCCACACATACACGCCTCGCAAACCACGGAGCTTTGAACATTTGAGTGGGAGGTGCTGGCAGAGCACCGTGTTCACTACGGTTCTTCAGGCGGCTCCTAAAGCACACTGCCTCATTGTGCTGGGAGTTACAAAAGCTTCTCTCAATGGATGCTGTTGTAAACAGGCAACTGTAACACCGATCCCAGAAAATGTAGAGAATGTAGGTCAATGAGCATAGACAAGTCTCAGGGGAGTGAGGACACCAGCCACAGGGAGAGGGAGAATGAGAGGAAATGCTGTTTAGGATTCTGTCTAGATGTGTTTACCCATACCGTTTCTGAGACGGCACTCTTTCTGGAACCTTCCTAACTCAATGACTCAATCAGCGCAGATGCACCCAACCTATAGGATCATTGAAACTCGTTCTCCTATTTTCACTTTCTCCTTCTCTCTTTACTACACACACGTTGCTTTTCTTCCTCTGTTGCGTAAAAGTCGGTGCCACTAATGAGTCCCTTCTTTTCCCCCTGCATCCCTCTCTCACTCTTTCCAGCATCAACAAGCCTTCCAACCAAGCCCTGGGCCGTTGGCCACTCACTGCCTGTTCCGAGACTGAGACAGTGCATGAATAATGTCCCGGTGTTCAGCATTCAACCTTTTTCCGCTCTCTAAGGGCCCCTATCCACTCAGCCACAACAAGGCCCTCTGTACACACATATACACACACACACACAAACACACACAGAGTTCCAGGAACATGTTCTTCCACCTTACTATTCCTCCTCCCTTTCAGCTCATCTCGTTCTCTCACCCTCCTCTCCTTTCCTCCTTGCCCCAGTTCTCCACATCCCTCCTTCCTTAATTCTTGCACCCACGCTGTCCTAACTTCAAGCTTAGAAACAGTGCCTATAGTCCTGCCATATGATACAATTATGATATATTATTTAAAAAGAAATTAGGATATACAACATGAATATAATTGTGGAATGTGTAAAACCATCTACATGGCACTTTTAGGGTCTTATAAGCCTGTCAATGTTTTGTATTTCTTATAATCTATTAAGTATTACATGTGGTTCCCCAACCCAACACAAACACGAATTGAACACAAGCGTTATTTTTTTATTACTTCCTGGCCCTTCTCCACGTTCCCCTACCCTGTCCCTTCCTGTGTCTATTCTCTCCAATGTACTGTGGAGTAATTGGCAGTGAGATGGATGCAGAAGTTCAGCCAGAAGGCTTGGCGTCATATAACCCCGTAAACCCCTTTTCCTACAACCTGATGGAGGGGAAGAGGGCGAGAGACTATACATGCGTGCGTGCAGCCATGCCTAAATAAAAACACTCTAGATCTTCTCTGTGTCCCTGTGCTGGATTTGTTGGGATTGTAAACCAAATTTTTGATATGACGGGATTATTTTTCTGTATTCTGCATTTGTTTTGGTCGGGGTTTCAGAGTGCACACATGCAGACACACACACACACTCACACACATACACACACACACACACACACACAGACGCTTAATAAAAATAAACACAGACATGATGTGCACACACTTGCCCACAATGCCTACAAGTTAAATTTCCAACCCTGCTTCTATCTTTACTTCTCTGGCGAGCAGCTCTGTCTCTCATTGTGGTTTCCCAGATTCCTATAGGGCAGACAGAAAAAAAGCTGGCACATGGATCAAAGTGTCAGCAGCAAACGTTCCAACTTTATTTTCCTTTTTCATTGTTTTTCCTTGCAATATTTTCTTCAGAAAGCAGCATTTCATCACAAACATCATTGCAAAAGCATAAGGATTAAAAAAAGAGGGTTGTGGTACACAATAACAACCATGGAAGTCAAGTTACTGTATGAGGCAGATCCAGGACTTCATGATGTCAACAGACGTGTCTGTTAGAGTCTCAGGCAGCGAGATGTGGCCATCCATCCAACCAAAGACAGGGTCAGCCAACCCTTTCGTCCAAGGTTTTCATTTTCACACCTATGCTGCGTCGACTGAAACTGACCGTCTGTTTGTACATTGGACCATGGAAAAGCGTTTTTGTTACAAATAAACAAACCACAAAACTGAAATCCTCTAAGAGAATCTCCTCTCAGACACCTTCTTGACCCATCTGGACTTTCCTGTGCCTCCCCTTTTTCACTTCCTGATACCATTTGTAAAGGGAATCCTCGTTGTCATCTTTAATGGTTTACCATTGAGATGGAGGTCATCCATAAACTTCTGCATCTCCGTCAGCTTAATTCTTAAATTGAATGTTCAACTTCAGTTCAACTGCAATTGTCTTTACTGGCAACTTATTTGATGTATTGTTGCGCTATAGTGCTCAGTCGAATATGAAAATTCTCTTCCTTCCACATTTCCCTTCTTGTGTAGCTGTTGCAAACAATCCCTAATGTGCATCCATAACTTAATGCAAAAAATGCTGGGGTAAAAAGAGTCACTAGACTTCCTGCACTCTGCTCCTTCAATACCATATCTCCTTTTTTGTTCATTAATTGATTTATGTAGTTGAACAATATTTAATTTCAACAATGACACTGTTGGCAAGATTATAGCATTGAGTGTATAGTACAACAATACTGTGAAGTAGGCCACAGGGTTTTTATAGGAAGTGAAGCCTCGTCATGGACTGAACAACAAGGATATTTTTTAGGCAGGTAGGCAGAGGGGAAGAATGACAGGAAAGGTGGAAGGCAGGTGTGGTGGAGGGGGAGGTGTAATCATTAAGCAGAGAAAGGGATAGAGAGAAGGAGGAAGGATTTTTGTCATGCAGGGAATCTAAATGATAAGCAGTCAAGATGGTGACAAACTGTATCATAAACACCCACGCAAAGAAAGAAGGTGCTTTGACAGATTGTCATCTCTTAAATAAAACGAATAATACAAACATAGTGCACATAGGCGGCCGTATATTCCCGCCATGTAAAAACAAAACAACAGCAACATTAATAACTCAACATAAATAAATTAATTTCATTTATATATTTATGTATATACACTATATTGCCAAAAGTATTTGTTCGTCTGCCTTCACACGCATATGGACGTGAGTGACATCCCATTCTTAAACCATAGGATTTAATATGTCAGCCCACCCTATGCAGCTATAACAGCTTCAACTCTTCTCGGAAGGCTTTCCACAAGGTTTAGGAGTGTGTTAATGGGAATTTTTGACCATTCTTCCAGAAGTGCATTTGTGAGGTCAGACAGATGTTGGAGAAGGCCTGGCTCGCAGTCTCCGCTCTAATTCATCCCAAAGTTGTTCGCCAGTCAAGTTCTTCCACACCAAACTCGCTCATCCATGTCTTTATGGCCCTTGCTTTGTGCACCTGAATTCAATGATTTGGATAGCTGAGTGAATACTTTTGGCAATATAGTGTATATTGATGTGTGTGTATATATACATAAATATATACATATAAGCTGCATACTTGTGCTTTCCTCCTAACTGAATAATTTGGTTTAATTTTTCTGTTGTATGCTATGAATTATTGAGAGTTAAAGAGTATTGTATGGATGTAAAAGGGAATATGAATAACATATAGGGGTGCAGTGACAGATAAAGCATGTGGGTAGTGAGCTCTTAACGTATACTCCAGTCATCTCGTTCATGTATGCTTCAGGTGCTTCCAAAGTTACACTTCAAACTTGCATTGCTGCGGTAAAGGCTTAGTTTTTGTTTGACACTATAGAGTACCAAATTAGATATCTGCCCTATAAGGAACCTTATCAAATATGTTTGCTCTATTACAAGGAAATACTTAACACGCCAAGCAATTGTTAAGATGAACTCCCTTGACAGATATTTTGACGCTGAAGTGACATGATGTAACTTTGTGTTGCACCTGAGCTGTATTGCAGAGCATCAGTGCTTCCTGAAGCTTTACGTCTCAAAGTTTGAATGGAAGCTGTTATGGAATGTTGGTAAGCATCCAAGTGATTTCTTTCCAGAATTCTAAAGAAATCAAGTGACTCCTGACTTCTCCATGGGTCCGCCTGTAGTTTAGATGACAACAGAGCATTTTTGAAATGCACCTTTTTTTATACTCACTTAGATACAAAAATAAACTCTCTTTCTACTATCACATAGTAATAGAAAAAAAAAAAAAAAGCATCTGTCTTTCCATCCTCTGGTCTTGGTGATCTCTACCGCTTGCCGTAGCTCTGTTCCAGCCAATGACGGACGTCCTTCAGGTTGTAGAAAAAAGGTCCCTTCCCACCCAGGTAGGCTATCTTTTCGCGCTGCACGATACACACTCTCTCGTTGGATACCCCGTAGGCTACATTGGCATTGTTGTCCATGCAGTCAGCCACCAGTTGGCACTGAGGCGGCAGAGAAAAGTGCTCGATAAGTTGGCGTGCCGCCACTACCCTTTCCTCCAGACTGCGGTGCTTCCGGACCTCAAACGAGTGGGGCCCGAAGGCTGGCGCCTGCCAGCCATCCGACGGGTGAGCCTCATCGATGTATACCAGGAGGAAGTCTGCCACATCGGCAAACTCCTCCACCAGCCGCCGGAATGCCGGCAGATGGCTGATAAAGGGGGGTCAGGTGGCTGAGCCAAAGTTCACCACAAGGGGGCGGTCTGAAGACTCGAAGTCCAGGAGGTGGCATTCCCCGCTGCTGCTACTCACGCTCCGGGCACTGTTACTGCGTCGAAGACCGGGGCCACCATTGGGCACTCTGACCACTTTAGAGTTGGGTGCCTCTCCACCAAGCTTTACCTGAAAGAGAGAGTGATAGGGTAAGAGAATAATAAACTCGTCACGTTTGTTGACTAGTTGTTCCGTCCTAGCAAATAACCAGGCAAAGCAAGTCAACAAAATGTGTTTTTTCATGACTAGCTAGCATCAATTTTGTTAGCACCATACTTCCCTTCACTTTCTTTAGGCTTAGCATATCCTCCAACCAACTATGACATTTCAGGATATTGCACAGAGCCTTCCGACGCAATGCTCGTCACTGTGTCTCTTCGTAAATAAAGCTCTCCAGAGAGTTGCAGTGTAAAACAGAAGGCATACAATTCTGTTTGCAAAGCTAATGCCTCACTAAATTGCACATGCGTTTCCTGTGGACACTTTAAAAGGGAAAAAAGACCAGAGAGCACATGCATGCATATAAACGAGTGTGCGTCCAAACATGCCTGCGACTGCGGGTGTCCAGATGTCTGCACATCTGTCAAGCACCATCAAAGATGTTTTATCGACCAAGCCAAGAGCAATGAATCAAAGTCAGATGGAGCGTGCAGATAAGATAAAGACACAGATAAGCAGACATATGCTTAACTCACAGAAGGAACTGCCTGTTTGGTGAAATTGTAATAATTGTTTGTATACAGTCTTTCATTTATTGACTGATTTCTTTTTTTCCCCGTCATGCACATACAGTGCCCAACCCTTTAACACACCATAAGAACAGTCATTGACCAAAGAAAGCAGTGGTCAAACAGAGCAGTGTCATTACATTTTATTTCATTATAAAATCACAGGTTATTTTACAGATCAAAATGCTTATCCTTCCTGAAGCATAACTCAACTTGTTCATGATCATCCAGGCAAAATAAATAAAAATAAATGGAGGATGTTTTACAAAAAAAGTACAGGTGTTATGTCCTTTTAAACAGAGCAATAAAAAAAAAAGTTTTTCATTCTCAATTTAATTTCCCCCAAGTTCCCACAACAAATTCCTCTGGAGTGACACCTGGATTACACCTGCCGGTCTATAGGACGATTGGTTATGTTCCTGAAAGTAACTGTGCACATAGGGATCTTTGGTCTTTTGTTTAAATTACAATCCACATACATTTTCTACACTGCAGTTATGCTTTATGGAACCACATCACCTTCTTACGTTACCTGCTTATAGGCGTCCAGTAAGAAACCATTCCAAATCGAGCGTAACCCCGCTGATGTCAGCATTCGCTGCCACTCGCCGCCGCCGGTGGAGCCGGAGCAACTAAGTAAGGATACTACACGTTTCACCAAAACCACTGAGTCGTACAACGCAAGAAACAGACAATTCGAAAAGAAACCCGGCAAAATCTGAAGGGTGACCAATAAGTCTTCACTCGCCATTCCCATTGTAATTTGGGTTGTAACCCCACTGTATCAGTGGTTCATGCGTTTCTCAGGTCCGCGTCGTCTCAGACCCATCTCGCGCAGGTGCTCAGGTTGTCCCTTTCGTCGTTGTCGATTCTACCGCAGCGAACAGGACTCGTCTCCCCAGGGAACTCTGATGTCCAAACTTATAGTGCGCTCTGAGTTGAAGCTCAGAGAATTGTCGCACTAGGACTAGAGAAGTCTGAAGTGCGTTGTGAGTTTATCCGCTACTTGCGCACGGTTGTCCAAAGTTTTTCCAATGTCGCGCGTTCCGACGAGAATCTCTCTCCGCTAAAACACTATTTTATACATCATTCGGCCCCGAGATAAAACCCGAGGCTTATCTTGTGGTAAGATCATGACGTCACGCCTGGTTATTTCCCTCCTCTTTTCCACTGGACTGCTACTATGAAATACACATGAAAACGCAGACCGACCAGCGAGAAATGTGATCTTGTTTTTGTTGGTCTTGAGAGATTGTATTGTTTGGTCGAATCGAGTCATACGCAGCCATAAGCTGCTGGAAGTTGTATTATATGAGTTCATTAAATGTATAGACCTATTTGTATTTGGTTCAGGGGAAGGGCCATTTCTGAAATTACAAAGGTCTGAAAATAAAAAACGGCAAATGTACTATCAATGATAGTACCATATTATTACCATATTGATTATTTGTTGTGGTCGTTTTATATACATACTTACATACATTTTGATATTTACCTTTTTGTTCTCCCTCTTTATTATTATTTTTTGTTATTGTCTGTATCTACCTCCACATTTTGAAAAAAAAACACTCATACACACAAACATACTAACCCTGACTTGTGTGTGTAAGGATTATAGCAGTGTGATGAACATGTGACAGAAAGAGAGATGAGGGAGTCACACTACTGTGGGTAGCCAAAACATGAAGCATACATTGTGAAAATCAAATAAGAGCCAATGGGTAGAACCAGAAGAGCATGTAGTTGAGCTGTTGTTGAGCAGTGTCCTTTCTGGTCTGTTAAGCTCCCTCTCTTTCTCTATATCTCTCTCTCTCACACACACACACATTCTCTTTCTCTCCTGCACACAAACACACACACACAAACACTCATCCAGCTGGTGATTCTCTTTTGTGACTGCCTTCAGATTCAGTTCTGGGCTTAGAAGTGAATCGGGTCACAAAGCTTTCACCTAGGATATTTCCTTTCCACATGACCAGTCCTGTCAATGGTACTGAGAAGCACCCCCATAGCATGATGTGGCCACCACCATGTTTTACTGTAAGGATGGTACAAGCCAAGTTGTTAGCAATGCCTGGTGTTCACCAGATATAGCCCTTGGAGTTCTGGCCAAAGAGTTACATTTGTCTCATCAGACCAGAGAAGCATTTTCCTCATGCTTCCATAGTCCTTTGGGTAAATGCCATTTTGCAAACTCCAAGTTTTAAGTGCCTTTCACCTGATTGATTGTTGTATCAGTTACATTCTTCTTCTTCTGAATAACTGAAACACTATAAAATAAATGTCAGAAAGAGTAAGATCCTCGTATATCCTTTCACACGGTCACCTTTAAATCAAGTGAATGAATGAGTAATCTGATCAGGTCAGGCCACTGTCTCAGTTAATTGGCCTGTTTGAACTCTTTATCAATTAGAGCTCAAGGGAACATAACTAGGATAAAAGATATTTGGAGGAACATATTTTGGACATCAATATCTGTCTTTTGGAATCTATGCAAGGATGTCCTTAGACTACATGGAAAAACAGGCTCTACGTTTATTTTAACATAACAGGCATGTTATACAACATATTTCAGTAATGAATTAACATAGCATAAGAGTTCAGCAGCATTAAAATGAGTTGCCTTATCATGTTTAATAGTATGCTACATGTGTTACAGTGTGTCATTATGTTGCTGCGCTTAGATCAATTTTATTCTACAATACTTTTAACTCTTTAAAATGTGCCTTGTAAATAAACAAAATCTATAAAAGTGATTGATTCATTGAGTGTTGACGTCATCAATTCAATATTATTCTTTATTCAATATAAAGTATATTGCAACAATCTTATTTTTAACCAAGATTAGCAAAACAGACTTCTAAGTTTATATTTACCAACAATATACAGTACATATCTACAAGCTATCACACATGCAATTCAAAGAAGTCCAACCATATCCATGGATTTAATTCCCATTTTTTCTGAACTTAATTTCACCCCTGCTAATGTGTAATATCCTCTCCCCTTAATGGATTAGCAGATGCTTATGATACAGTCTATGTCTGGACCCAGTTACAGACTGGACCTTGTGTGGTGATGGGGATGGGGTGCGTGCTGCATAAGCCTCTTCATTAGTGATGTCGGATGTTTGCATGTATGTAAGCATAGTTTATAGTGTTATTTGTAGAGGATATATATATGCAAAGACAGTTGTAAGTGTTGGATATGTTTTATAATGTACGTATAGGATGTTTTGGTGATCTGTTTCTTGTGAGATCAAACAAGGAGAGGGTTTAGATGTGGCAGAGGGAGTCAATGGGCCTGGCTTGTAATTCATGGGTTTAAGTTTAATATCAGCTATATCCAATGCTTAATGTTTGGACTGACTTCACCTTTTTGTAAACATTTGACTATTTTGATTTCTATAAGAAAAAACACTTACAAAAATGTTGACAAAAGAAAAAGAGGAAAACTGTTCAATTCACCAATGTGATGTCATAGTTATCTGTATTCTGTTAGGAATGTAGCCATGTTTTAACCATGCAGTTTTTGCATTCTGCAAATCTTATATTATGTACAGTAGCCTATATTGATGCAAACTGGACACTTTAAAATTAAGTTTGTGTCAATTGAACCATACAAAATAAGTCCCTGCAGATCACACTTGTGATTGCATTTTAGTAATTAAAAAAGGTTAAACTCGGGAAGTATGTGACCAAATTACATATTTGAATACTTTTTAGCTTTGGAAATAGAAACATTTTCTTAATTGAATTTGAAACTTTGCATGTAAGTATAACTACGTTGCAAATTCTAGAAAATTAAGATTTGCATACAGGTTTCTGCTACTTTTCTTCTTTCGTTGAATCAATTATTTAGTTCACGGGGAATTTGAGAAGCTGCTGTATCAGCTGGGTAAAGAGTAACACCTATCTTGTGAGCAGGTTATAAAAGCTTTATGTCGACATGCTGTAGATTTGCAAAATAAAGCATTTTAACAATCCCAAACCTGAAAACCCCAGACATTAAGCTGAAGTGCACTAGTCACAATGTCAACACATAGTTTTAGTTCTATAGCTAGGAAGCTGACACCCCATGCCATTGTTTCCTGGAATATGATACACTATCAGTTTGCGTTTGCAAACAGTTGGATACATCTTAAAATATATGTTTTAAAATACGTGTTCTGAAGCTTTGAATAAGAACATTATATGCACATTATAAATACAATTGCAATCTATAAATGTGTACATATGGGTTTTACGATCCCAAATCAAAAGTGCTTGCGGTCATTTTTGAGTTAAATGTTGACATGAACTCTGGACATGACAGCGCTTATGTCATGTTACATGGTTTACCACTGAGAGTTCAGACTAGACTATAACCAGGAACACTGCCAGAGGACTGTGTGTCAAATCAACCCTCCATTAATCAACACACGCCATGGAGGATCAAGGTATTTGACATTTCCAAATTTGCAGACGGTCAAAGTCCCACACTACTATAACCCCTCACCTTAAACACAACATCATCTCTCTCTTCATTTGCTTTCCCATTCTCAGTATTACATCCTGCCAAAGAAAATGACTACGTGGTGAATTTCCTCAAAATGCTGGCAAGCATCTATGAAAGAGTTTCTTCCTCATTTTGTTTACAAACGGCTGCGTTTTAAGTGCTGTTTTAGACAGTTTGTGTCTGGAGAGGATCACTCAGTAACAGGCTTCCATTGCTTTGCTTTTGAAGAAAAATTTAAATTCAGCCATGTTACCCTTACTCCAGGAAATACATACAGAGTTGCAATAAAAGCTGCATATTCCAGAAACGTTTTTGTTAATAAGTCCCACTGTTTACTGTCAAAACATTCCAAATTAGTCATTGGAACTGAGCATGGCTAAGTGTGGTCTTAAAGACCAAGCTTGCCAGTTTGATAATGGTCAGGTATTTACATTTTACCTGTATGATTATTACAAAAAACCTGAATAAGGATATCGGGCCTCCTATAGACAAATAGACACAGTGTGTTCAAGCTTTCATTGCTTTGGAAAAAACAACCTCACTTAATGGAGTTAGGCCTGAAAGGGTTAATTTGTGAAAGTATTGTATTGCATCACCTCCCCAATTGGAATAGCATTTTTATGCACCCCAATATTCTTTTTATCACAACTCATGACAGCATTGGTTGAATGTGTATTGTCTCGGAGAGGTGAGGAAAATGTATAGTATGACGTGGTGAGCGAGGTCTTCAGTGGCTAATCCCTTTCTCCTATCAGCCAACTGCCCAGAGCTTTTCTCTAGAAGACAGGAAGTTACTAATTTTGATCATTTGCTGAGCCAGGGTAATTGCATACAGTAGACATGAGTGACCTATTGCGTCGCAAACAACCTCAACATTTACGCAATGGAAACCCTTGCGATTTACACAGATGGAGCGATGCTTTAGAAATAAATGGGCTTGACTGACTCATTGGTCTTTATCTCAAACTGTGGTTTGGGAAATTGATGATGTGGTGTGAGAAATTGTTGAGAACTAAGTCATTTGGGAGAAGGAGCAACACTGCTCTCATGCGCTCCCCTCCTCCCAACACGCCCATAACCTGTTACGCTTATACTGTGACATTGCAGAATCTACACAAACACACCTTAGGCGGGCATGAAAAATATCAAATACCCAGGGCATTATCCACTGGACAGTTTGCAGACTGACTCTCACTGAAGAGGTTTTAGTTGGCTATTGAAAACGGCAGAATATCCATGTCAGTTAAGGAGCAGCAACCATGAATACTGTATGTAGGTCATTGAATCCTCTAAAGCAGTCAAAGAAGTGGGAGAGAACTGAGGGTGCATCCTTAGACAACCAGCACACTTGGCTAATTGTTAAAAGATAATGTTTCCTTTTCTCTCCAGTCCGTTCCTCCTGTCCCTCCTGTTACGCCGAACCCTAAAATGTCCCATTCACTGTCAAATGGTTGAGGATAAGGTTTCAATGTACTGTGGATCTACAATCAGTTTTGCATTGCTGCTTTGATCCAAATGGTAATTGTACATTCAGGAACATTGAGCTTGTTCCTGGTCTGTGCCTTCAGGCAACTGCTATACCCAGAGAATTATCAAGATCCTGGTGACTGATTGTGGTCTTTATTTCACTAATGGGGACCCTTTTTCCAAAATTAGTGGAATAAGGGGCAGGGCAGGACATGTGTGTGTGTAACTGATCTTCAATGATTGAATTGTTGCGAAAATGAGTATTCATTGTTGCAAGGGGTTCTGGTAATTGCATATTTATTCATGCAACGACTTTTCAAAAACAGTGTGTGCCTAAATGGCCAGAAGGTTTGAGTTTTAAATATTTAATCGCCGTAATTAACCTGCGTTGTGTCTGATGGGAATGATGCTCAGAAACAAGTAACCGATAAATTGTCCGGCTTTTCTTTTAAGCGTTAAGAGAATTGTAACCACAATAACGTTTTGTGTGTGTGTGTGTGTGTGTGTGCGTGCGTGCATCTTCTTGGGTGTGGTGCAGTGGTACGGCACCTGTAATCACAGTCACTGTCTTCTTCACTCTGCCTGCCAAGCAGCAAGCTAATTTCTCTTAATTAAAATCCCAGTCACTGTCTAAGGAGTCATTAATTACACTGGTGAGTGTGGCAGGGGCTGCAACGCCACAGATGTTACTTCAAAGGAGACAGATATTTTCACAGAAGAATAGAGAAAAGATGGGGAAGAGAGAAAACTAAGTGGGACAGAGTGGTGGAGGGACATTCCTCACACCTCACCTATTTGGATCACTCTAATTTATCATTGTGAATTTGATTCAAATCAAACTGACACATGCAATGATTTTACATGACACATACTCAATGCCCTGTTACATTTAGTTATTTAGCAGACGCTCTTATCCAGAGCGACTTACAGTAAGTACAGGGACATTCCCCCGAGGCAAGTAGGGTGAAGTGCCTTGCCCAAGGACACGTCATTTTTCACGGCCGGGAATCGAACCGGCGACCTTCTGATTACTAGCCCGATTCTCTAACCGCTCAGCCACCTGACTCCCGTTGTACTCATGTTGTACTTCTTCTTGTCTATCCAGTCAGACAAGATCGAAACCATGTACAGTACATGGTTGTAGTTTAAGTATTTATGTGTAGAATGTAATGCATGGTGTACACCGAGTGTTTTCCATTACTCACAGGGTGAATAGTGAGTTACGGTGTTTGTGTATGTTTCTGTATGTCTAGACTGTATAACCTACAGCCCTTACTATAACTAATTATGGGACCGACATGTCCAGCCATTCAACATTTCTGCAACTGTTATGAAATACATACAGTACTCACGCTTGGCCTTGCCAGGCTACTTCTAGGAAATGTAAACAGTGCCTGGTGGGATATCAGTCAGACAGTCTTGCAAAACATTGTGTTACATACAACGTTTTAGCATAGAAAACCAGTCAATAAATTACAGTACAATGAAACTTCAAAAAAGTTCAGAAAAGGATTCACTAGCTATTTTATTTATAACATATTGTGTATTGTATTTAAAAATTGTGTATTGTATTTTAAGCCACCAATATTCCATGGTTGTATGGATATGAACTGCTTTTGTGCATTTCTTAGCTCCGCAAGCAAGATATTTAAGTGACTGCAAACTTTACTTTGTACTTTATATGCATGGGGCAACAGAAAGTTCTTCAAAACTTAAAGGGAACCTAATATAAATTTGCCAGAAACTGGACAAAACTAACTGACATTAAAAACCTGAAAGTCCAAAGTATGTATGTGCCCTGCATGCAGTGAGGTCATTGCTCTTCAACAGAACATTTAGTCATTTAGCAGATGCTCTTATCCAGAGCGACTTACAGTAAGTACAGGGACATTCCCCCGAGGCAAGTAGGGTGAAGTGCCTTGCCCAAGGGCACACGTCATTTTGCACAGCCAGGAATCGAACTGGCAACCTTCTGATTACTAGCCCGATTCCATAACCGCTCAGCCACCTGACTCCCATATATGACTCCAACATATAACAACATAGGAAAACATTAGCACTAAAGATGTGTACTACATACAGTACTGTTATGTTTATTTACATTTATTCATTTAGCAGACGCTTTTATCCAAAGCGACTTCCAAGAGAGAGCTTTACAAAAGTGCATAGGTCAATGATCATAAACAATGAGATAGCCCCAAAAACATTGCCCGTAGCCAAAACATGAAAGCAAATAAGTGCCAATGGGAAGAAACATAAGAGCATGTAGTTAAACAAATTACAGAATAAACAACATGAACCTCAAAAGTGCAAGAGTGTACCTTTAGGAAAGCAAGCAACAATAATATAATTCACAGAGAGTACAAGTAGTTAAATCAGTTACAACTAACCAACAACAACTATTTAACTAAACTCAGTAGTTACCAATGTAACTGAACAGACCTTCTCTAGCTATGCTCAGTTTACAAACAAGAGTGCTTGTTACATTATTTCTAGTGAACTAAGCGCATCTCATCTTTTAAATTAAAGGAAACACTGACGACTAATGATACTGTATTGCCTGTTTTAGTCAATAAGGTTAAGAGGAGAAACTTCTACTTTAGAAACAACTTTTAGTTGAAAAAAACAAATGTTGGCACTATACTATGGGGTGCCGTTTGTAAAAGGTTGCACGTCCGGTAATCCTGCTCGGTTTTCTCACATTTAGCGCAAATAAATGCAGCAGAATTTTCAATTGTCACTTTTTTAAACATTTAGAGGAATATTAATCTAAATACATGTAATAACTTATCCAGAGCAATTTTCTGCAGTATGCATAATATAATAATATTTTATAGAACTGTTAAATATAAATGTTGAATGTTAAATATAAATGTTCAATATAAATGTTAAATGTATAATTTACACATGTAATGTACAATAATTACGGTATTTAGCCACACCTTTTTTTAATGAAAACTACGCCCCTAGTTTGTGACCGTGATTTTTCACATAGAGGTCTTTCAAAATGGCAAATCCTGTGTCAAAAAAGTATTCTTCTGAGGTTTCTACCAATGTTTAATAGAACTAAACTGGGCTACCCTTATGCAACACATTTCACTCACTGATGGCTGCTAGTCCAAGCACTCGTCCTCTCCAAGTTGGACTATTGCAACTCTCTGCTCGCTGGTCTCCCAGCATGTGCAACCCGCCCTCTTCAGAGGATTCAGAACGCGGCGGCCCGCCTGGTCTACAATCTACCCAGACGCTCCCATGTTACCCCGCTCCTCATCTCTCTCCACTGGCTACCTATCATGGCCCGTATCAGATTCAAGACCCTGGTATTGACCTTCCGAGCAGTGAACGGGACTGCACCCGTCTACATCAAGTCTCTCCTGCAGCCTTACACCCCCACCCGCCACCTACGGTCTTCTTCAGACAACCGCCTGGTGGTCCCACCGCTCAAGACCGCCCGGTCCCAACACAAGCTCTTCTCCTGTCTGGCCCCCCAGTGGTGGAATCAACTCCCCACCTCCATCAGAGACACTGACTGTCTCTCCACCTTCAAGAAAAGGCTCAAGACGCACTTGTTCCGGGAGTACAACGGTACTTAGGAACGGTTCGCTTGACCCGATGTTAGTTTCCTCAAGGATCACAATGACTCTTGCTTAGAGACTTGTTGCTCTTGTGGTTAGTGGTAACTGATTAAAATTTTTGGTTCTCGCTGTGATATATTGTTTTATTACTGTTGCTTGCTTTTTCCCACAGGTACACTTGCACTTATAGCTGTTCATGTTGTTTGGTTGTGACTTGTTTAACTACATGCTCTTATGGTTCTTCCCTTTGGCACTTACTTTGGTTGTTCACAATGTGTGCTTCATGTTTTGGCTACTCGCGATGTTTTTTGGCTATCTTGTTGTTATGATCAGTGACCTATGCACTTTGTAAAGCTCTCTCTTGGAAGTCGCTTTGGATAAAAGCGTCTGCTAAATGAATAAATGTAAATGTAAATGTGATGGAGAACTTAACATAGCTAAGAAAACAACCTGGCAAAGACCCCAAATTGGCTTCACAACAGTCAACGTGACCCTCTTTCCCAGCACAATAGGAACCTCCATATTCCCACCACCTCAACCAAATCCTCCCAAACACGCTTTTTCTCATTAATTAATCCAGTTCCTGGAGAGCAGACAACCAATATCATATGCAAAGGCTTAAGGGATGGTGAGGGAGGGTGGTTCCAGATTTAGTGTTAAGTAGGACTTAGACTGTTGTGAAGAAGTGCCTTCCAAACAGAGTGAGGTAGCAGAATGATCCCAAGAAGTTGGAATTTGGAGCAAGAAAATGACAACAGACTGAACATTGCCATTGTTGGATCTCAATATAGATGGACAAGAGCTTGATTTTATACTGTATTTCCTGTAGCGGCTTGGTTTCACTTATTCTTACAGGTTTATGATATGCTATTGCACAGCAGATCCACCAAAATATGATGTCATTGTAATTATAATTCTGTGACTGAACAAAATTGATATTCAAAACCCTATATTGCTCATTTGTATGTGATACTACACAAAAACGTATGTAACCCTTTGTCACCTGGGTTCAGTTCAGCCTATTATTCATCCCAACTCAGAAGACCCTACGATGCAATGAACAAAGCTAAGGCAAGTTGTGATCTTATATGAGGAGAAGGAAGGGAGTGTGTTTTAAAGCTCAAGCAACAATGCAGAGTCCAATGTTAACTTCCTCCTTGGCTTCCCCAACAGCAGATCCAGGTCTCCTAGTTTAAAAACATTAAAAACACGTCAATTAAGGATCATGTCTTCCAGGAAGAACTTGGGTAGGAAAGGAAAGCAGTTGTCCAGATTGTGGTAGGTTCCAGTCTGAGCTCATGACATCATGGTGGAAAAGTACCTAAGGGGTCGGTGGGAGCCTGGAAAGTGGATATGACTCATCTGACCGGTGACCATGGACTTGAGCTACATTTACAATTACATTTAGTCATTTAACAGACGCTCTTATCCAGAGCGACTTACAGTAAGTACAGGGACATTCCCCCGAGGCAAGTAGGGTGAAGTGCCTTGCCTAGAGACACAACTTCATTTTGCACGGCCGAGAATCGAACCAGCAACCTTCTGATTGGTAGCCCGATTCCCTAACCGCTCAGCCATCTGACACCCCATAATTCTTGGGGACTTCAAAATCCACCTCGAAGGAACGCAGGCCGTCGACTTCAAGTCTCTTCTGAATTCCTTCGACCTGATGCTGCTGAACACACCGGCGACCCACAAGGCAGGAAAACAGCTCGACCTCATCCTGACACGTAACTGTATCACTGACCTAACCTCTGTAAGCCCACTACACATTTCTGATCACTTCTTTATCCAATTCTCTGTCTCTCTCCCTCCAACTCCTCCTACCTCCCCTCCCCTCGTACCTTTCCGCCGCAACCTCCGCTCCCTATCCCCCTCTCATTTCTCCTCCATTGTAACATCCTCCCTCCCTCCCATTGACGCGTTCACGTCCCACCCCACTGAGGACATTATTCGTGAAGAACGGTCCATCCTTCTGGCAGCTGAGAGGAGATGGCGTGGAGATCCCTGAACCCACCTTTCCTAACCACTCACCCTCTATGACTGACCAAACTAAATGTCTAAACTCTTTCTCTCCCCTTTCCGAGGCAGAGATCTCTGACCTCATTCTCTCTCATCGCCCCACCTCCTGTCCCCTTGATCCAGTCCCCTCCCCTCTCTTTCAAACCATCTCTCCCTCCACCATAACCTTTCTTCTCCATGTACTTAACTCTTCTCTTACTTCCGGCACTTTCCCCTCTGCCTTCAAACAGGCCAGAGTTAGCCCTCTACTCAAAAAACCCTCCCTTAACCCAGCTTCCTCCAGAACTACAGACCGGTATCACTGCTACCCTTCTTTTCAAAAACAATTGAACGCGCTGTATCTAACCAACTGTCAAACTTTCTCTCTCAGAATAACCTGCTCGACCCCAACCAATTGGGCTTCAAGACTGGCCACTCCATAGAAACCGCCCTCCACTCAGTCACCACTGCCCTCCAGTCTGCCGAGCGGCTTCGAGGTCATCCGTCACCATTCTGATGGACCTTTCTGCAGCGTTTGATACGGTTAACCATCAAATCCTGCTCGCCAAACTTTCTGAGATGGGGATCACTGGCACTGCACTTCAGTGGATCTCAACCTACCTGTCGGGAAGATCCTACCAGGTCTCCTGGGGAGGCAAAGTGTCAGGCTCTCAACTGGTGTCCCACAGGGCTCCGTCCTTGGACCCCTCCTCTTCTCCCTGTACACCACTTCGCTTGGACCAATCATCACCTCCCATGGGTTCTCCTACCACTGCTACGCTGTTGACACACAGCTGTACCTGTCGTTTCCCCCGACTGTTCCGGGGATCTCAGCTAGGATCGAGGCCTGCCTCACAAACATCTCCGCCTGGATGACCAAGCACCACCTCCAGCTGAACCTCGCCAAAACATAACTCCTCATCATCCCGGCCAAACCCTCCATCTCCCACGATCTGTCAATCACCCTGAGATCTGCGACGGTGACCCCTTCATCCTCTGCCAGGGGCCTCGGGGTGACCATGGATGACGAGCTCTCCCTCACAGCCCACATTGCTGCGGTCTCCCGGTTGTGTAGATTCACCCTCTACAACATCCGGAAGATCAGGAGATACCTGTCTAAGCATTCGACCCAGCTGTTAGTCCAAGCACTTGTCCTCTCAAAGTTGGACTACTGCAACTCGCCGCTCGCTGGTCTCCCAGCATGCGCAACCCGCCCTCTCCAGAGGATTCAGAACGCGGCAGCTCGCCTGGTCTTCAATCTACCCAGACGTTCTTAAGAAAAGGCTTAAGACACACTTTTTCGGGAGTACAACGCTACTTAGGAATGATTGGCTGGACCTGATGTTTCCTCCAGGATCACAATGACTCTTATTGAAAGACTTGTTGCTCTTGTTGGTTAGTTGTAACTGACTTAAATCTATTGTACTCGCTGTGAAATATATTTTAGTTGCTTGCTTTTTTCCCACAGGTACACCATCGCACTTTTTGAGGTTCATGTTGTTTAATTGTAACTTGTTTAACTGCATGCATACACTTATGGTTCTTCCCTTTGGGATTTATTTGGTTTTCACAATGTATGTTTCATGTTTTGGCTACCCGCAATGTTTGGGGCTATCTCGTTGTTATGATCAGTGACCTATGCACTTTTGTAAAGCTCTCTCTTGGTGGTCACTTTGGGTAAAAGCATCTGCTAAATGCATAAATGTAATGTAAATGAAATGGTTCAAGCAAATGAATAATTGAGTGTCAAACTTCACAGGGATCTTCTCATAGACAAACATCAGCCATGCCCCTCGAGTGTTTGGTTCCTTGGGAAGACTATGAAAAGTGTCAGCATTCCCTGTACAGCCTGGAACACTGCATTTAAGACTGCAGTCCATTTGCAATATCCTTGAAAAACTTCCAAACTTTCTTCTTTGTAATTCCTGTGGAAGTACACAGAGCAGCGTGCAGCAAATTTTGGGGCGTGACAAAGGTATAGACCAGAGCCAAAAAAGGTGGAGCCACCTTTGTGACGTCACAAAGGTGGATTTTTTAAATTCATTTGTATTCTTTTTTTTCTTTTTTATTGTGAGATTTGCATAGGAAAAAGGTGTCAATAGACTTTGAGGTTCACTGTATGTCCATTTTACCCACCGCGTCGTTATTCAACTATGACAAGGTGAACTCGGTTTTGCAGTCAATGACCCCTTTAAAGTCATTGAGTTCTTCGGTATGACCCATTGTACTGACGATATGGAGATTCCACGGCTTGGTGTTGAATTGTACGCACTTGTGAGCAATGGGTGTGGCTAAAACCTCTGAACTCAATAATTAGTGGGGTGTCAACATATTTTTGGTCAAATAGTATCTGACATTAGATTGACATGTGTGACCATACAGTACATGTCTAATAGTTATTTACAGATGTGCTTTCCAGGTATGGCCTGAATTCCTAGTAACCTAGACTTTCTGTGAAAACATTTAGTTTTAACCGGAATGTCCTTGGGGGAGATTATACTATGGCCAGCTATGTACTCACTGTGCATACTGTGAACCAGGGGCGATTCTAGGATCAGGCCTTAGGGGGCTCAGCCCTCAATGAGAATGTGACTTGTGTTCTTAACCCTTGTGCTGCCTTCGGGTCACATGACCCAAAGGTTCACAACGAACCATCGTTGTGTTTACCCAATACAAAAACAAATAAAAAAACATTTTCTTTTCACCTTCGCGATATGGGGGGTCTTTCACAGCCCGACGGTTAAAAGAAAATGCTTCACTTTGTTTTTGTATGCGGTAAAGTTGTCGCAATACGACGGTGGGTCACAATGACTGATGGGTCAGAATGACCCGAAGATAACACAAGGGTTAATCTGCGCCATGAAATTAACTACCTACTTCTTCTCCTTTGGTTTTACTGGCAGACTACCAACGTTAAAGGTCCATGGCGACACTGGATATTAAACCTGTTTAAAACCCTTTAAACCTGTAATTGTTTGTCATCTACCACTAACAGACACGTTTGCAAACTTACGTTTACTAAAACGTATGTAAATAATAATAATTCATAATAATAATTATTTTCTATTTTATTATTATTATTATTTTTAGGGGTGCTGAGATTAAATTTAGGGGTGCTCAAGTGTCTAAAATCGCCACTGCTGTGAACACAGGTACCACATTTCTTGCTGGCTCTTCTCACCAGCTATTGTAAAAGTAGATGATACCCCATCAGTTACCTTTCCAGTCAATACTGCTCTCCATGTTTAAATATGTGAAATGTAGTGTGAAGTGTCAACTTGGCAAATGCAATTCTGTGTATTCCACAATCAGTGTTTTTGGAAATTCTGACATGGAGAGACCTAGGCTAGATTCTTCAAGGAAGTCAAGATCCTTAATGCATAGAACTACTCTGAAAGGTCATTTAGCCTCACATGCCATCTTAATCTTTAACAGCTGGAAGTGTTACAAGAACATCAAGATGCAGCCTTTAAGATGAAAGCGATTAAATACAGCAAAGATTTAGCATTAACAGTCTGCCACAAGTGCATTTTCCATTCAGGGTGAGGCTATAAACCCAATTTTATAAGCAATCCTGCTATTTAAGACCCCCTTCCACAATAAACCTTTAGAGAAAACATTAAGATTGGCAGTTCAGTAGGTTCTCTCTTTAGATGCATGATGGAAATCGTTTCAACAGCTTTTGAATGGGAACCTGCTCCTCATTTGATTTCCATTTGATGTAAAGCCAGCAGAAATCATTACAATGCTGTCATTAATTGATCATGTATGTCTGTGGAGTACCTCCTTAGAGTTGCTTTTTTCGTGTTTGTTAGTCTTTAACAAAACTGGTTGGATTTTAAGAGCGTAATCCTCTCCACGTAAACAAAATTATATATATTGTAGGTATTGTACATACTCTATACTATGGTGTTGCAGATGCTCTCAGTGAGTGCTCTCACATGAACGTGTCTCACATGTCACGTATATAAACCCATGGGGTGACAGTCCAACCAAATAGTTAAGCTACTCCTCTGAATTACAAAACATTGTTAGCTGGGTACACATGTCACCATGAGTGTGTCTACAACATTATGTAATAATAACATCAACTTGAGCCAGAGTTAGTGAGGTCGATCAAATGTGTGTTTGTGTGTGTGTACCTAGTCCTCCTATCTTAAACCCTTGTAATATTAACTATTTATTAAACCTCTCCACAAAATTACATTAGATGCATGTGATAGTCACACAATGGATTCATGTGTAATTTAGGCACTTTTGGAATCATTACTGCTTTAATTAAAATTAGATCAAGACCCTTCTTTAACATCTGGTAACCACACGCATGTTAAACCTACTAAAAGCGCTGTGTGTGCCAATACACATGCACACACACAACACATTCTAATAATAACACAAATGTGTACAAAAGCACATGCACAGCTGCACAAAAACAACCACAGGTATTGGCAGACCCCAGTAAGAGGCTATCACAGTTGGGACAAGGCCTGGTCTCTGTCCTCTCTCAGTCTGGAATTAGTGGAGCTCTTCCTAACAAACCTAGACAGGCCTGTCTGTCATTCAAACAAATAGGAGACTGGCAAGTGACACACAGAGGTCTGTGTTTTTTGTGGCCACAGTCACGAGTCTTCTTGACCTCTGTTTTTTTACCAAGGGCTACATTTCACAGACTAAAACAACATTCTTTAAGCCCTTGCAATCCAACAAATGAGAAATCCAGCTCAGTCCAACTGGGAAGCAGTGACCTAAACACATATATTTTCTCCATGTGATCACTCCAACCAGTTTTAATAACATTTTGATCCAATTAGTGAAACAAATAATTGACGCAAGTCTTTGAATTTACTTTCCTTTATTCTATATTAATATTGATCCCAAATGTGAGACTATTACTACTATTGTGGCTTGTGTGTTTTGGATTACCGCAAAGACTGCGGCCTGTGTTCAGAATGGTTTTATTAATTTAGTTATTCGTATTATTGTTTTTATTGATTTTATGTAAAGCACCTTGAACTGCAATTCTTGTATGAAATGTGCTATATAAATAAAGTCTTATTATTACAAGGCAATTCATGTCATGATACTGACATCCTGAAATCTCTTTTAATGGAAACTCTAACTGAATGATCATGCTCATTTTCTGCAAATACATACTACAACTCACTATGAAGGATGCACTTTGAATATTATTTTGAGATGAAAATATGAGATTTGTTGGCAGTTAATGTTAGTAACCTAACATGGATTGGAAAATTGGAAATTGGAAAATAATATTAGGAAAGATTGCAAATATATATATTTTGCATATGTATATATATTGTTGTTCTTTCTCAATTTTGCTTTTGTAATTTTTTATTGAGAAAATCATATTCACTGACAAAAACAATCAAATCAGTCATCTTACATTGACAAAATTGCATTCAGAAAGCATTGCCAAAGACTACTGAGGACCTGACCCTGATGTCAGATTTCAGAGATGTATTCAAGATTGCTGTTTAAAAATATAATTATGAACACCTCCATGAATCTTGTGAGGCACCTCACTCTAGCAGTCAACTCTTCTATTACCAAATCCCCATTCTGCTCAAATAAGTGACAGACAGATTGCAACAGGACATAAAATGCTACGAACAGTGTAAAAGGGCGTAAATAGTTGGTAAAGAGCCAGTTGAACAACTCATATTTTATGAAGTCTCTCATGAACTGTTCAGACAGGGTTCCACCTTTGATTGATTTACTTGTCTCTTTGCTCCAAATGTACGGTATGTGCTTTCCCCCCTCCCTGTTCTGTCTGCCTGGCTATATTTCTCTAGACCTCTGCAGTGAATAGTGACAGTGTTGGGTTATGGCTAGACCTCTCATACTGTTCAACTATTATGTGTTTACCGATAGACCAAAAAATACCGTAATGGACACTTCCTGCCTCTCATCTCCTTTTCCTCTCCAATAACCAATAATGAGAAAGGGGAATGGAAGGATCTAGGGATCATCTTTTGAATCACCCTCTTGTTCTGACTAAAATATGTATTTATGCTGGCTCCAAAGTGCAAAATACTCAGAGTCCCTTTGGTGTCTGTGTGGTCCACTGTGTTTGGAAAAAACTAAAATACAATCCTGCCTTCAGTTTCTCCCATGGGAAACAAATGATAAAAGCTGTTTTTAATGTCTCATTCCAAGCATGAATTACTGCTTGTTCCCCCACCTATTGTCTGTTGTGGTAATTAGAAGTTGTTTTTTGAGGCAGGACATTGGGAGATTTTGCTAACATTTTGTACCCAGAGGTCAAAATCACAGCTTTGGTGCTCATTATGATATACCAGATTGTATGGAGAGAGAGGTAGGCAACAGGAAGGCTGAGGATAAGCAGTTCTAAGTACATCCCTGAATTGTGAGTTTCCGACAATGGCTAGCTTAGTAACCTTTGTCTTGAAATTTGCAGTGCATCCACTATGCAAGCCGAGATGGATGACACGGTAGCTTTTACCCATTGTGAAATATGTTACATCATGTTACAGAGGATGATGAGGTCTGTCTGATTCAAGATATTTTCAAAGAGTCTGAATAGGTATTACGAAACCACTTATATTGCTGTTAAATTGACTACTAAAACTCTGAATAGGAATAGATTTCCTCAATATCAAGCAAGTTTTCATTCGTGAGGTGAGCTTTTTACCATTTCCCCCCACACACTGCGGTTCCGTTGCACATCTGGTTCGGCCTGGTCTATTGTAATTGGTCCCAGCATGAAGGCATGCCACTCAGGTATATGCAGAATTCCATTCATGTGAAAGGGAAGCACAGCAGTGTGGATTCCGAAATGGGATTTTAAAATCCTGGATAATTCACTCCAAAACACTCAATATTACGGATGGCATCTGCATAGCCAAATGCTGGTTCTTTTAGCTTGCAGTTGTACTTTTGATTCACTTTGTAACCATTTGCACTGAACAGATGTCTGGCAGTCTATACAGTATGTACTCTGTGGCAGATGTGTGGCTAAATCTATACCATCTTATGAAGCTGGTTAGGAGAATGGCAAGAACATGCAAAGCTGTCATCAAGGTAAAAGCAGAAGATGGTTGCATTGGAGAACCTAAAATATATTACTACATGGTTCCTATTGGGTTATATGTTATGATACCATCACTGTTATTGTACTATGTAGAAAATAAAGAAGAAGTTCTTTTAATGACAACAGACTACAAAACTAGAAAAGGTACATGTCCTGAAGAAAATGTGTGTGTTTGCTGAAAGCAATTGAAACGATTTTGTTTTGATGGCTTGAATAATGAAGAAGGTTTAAAAAAGTTTTTTAACCCTTTTGTTGCAACCATTTCACTCAATACTAAAACAAATAAACACATTTTATTTTAACCGTTGCGCTGTGGGGGGGGGGGGAGCCTGTCAGTTAAAAGAAAATGCTTCATTTTATTTTTGTATGAGGTAAAGTTGCCGCAACACGTGGGGGGGTCACAATGACTGAAGGGTCACAATGACCCGAAGATAACACAAGGGTTAAAAGAGGTGTGTGCAATAAACAATGTGAGAGTATGTTGTGAAAGTATGTAGGTGAGAAAAGGTGTTAAAAGTATTTGATGACATCAACAAAAGTTTGTTGGCAATAACGTTGGAAAAGTGTTTTTAGCTTAAACAGTGTCATATGTAAACAGTGTGAAGTATGAAGGTGACAAAAGTGTTGCTTTAAAAAAAAACAAATGAAAAAGTGTTAAAAGTATATGTCTTTGGCATGCATTGCAATATTTTCTTACTGTTGAAAAAGGAGAAAAAAGAGTGATGAAAAGAGTATCTTATTTACTTTCATACATTTAAGAATAGAATACAATATTTTTTTATTGTAACTTGTTCAACTACATGCTCTTACGGTTCTTCCCTTTGGGACTTGTTTAGTTTTCACAATGTATGCTTCATGTTTTGGCTACATGCAATGTTTGGGGCTATCTCGTTGTTATGATCAGTGACCTATGCACTTTTGTAAAACTCTCTTTTGGAAGTCGCTTTGGATAAAAGCGTCTGCTAAATGCGTAAATGTAAATGAATATCTTTATTGTCATTGTACACTGTAAAAATAAATTCCTCCTTAGGTGCACTGAATACATTTACAAGTTTATAAAATAAGATACAAATTTAAAAAGATTAAGACTATAAGTTAAAACACATACACACCCATCAGATTCCACAATTGCACAGCTCCCACACAGGTTATTACACATAAAGTTAGAATATTGCACTTAAAAGCTTGTATGTACAACAGCATTTAGGGTGACTACGGCTCTGGGATAAAAACATTTTTTTAATCTGTTTGTCCGTTATTTTATTTTTCTGTATCGTCTACCCAAAGGCAGTAGTTCAAACAGAGTATGTCCCGGGTGTGTTGAGTCCTGTAAAATGTTTTTTGCTTTTTTAAGGCAGCGGGAACTATACAGTTCTTCAAGAGATGGGAGAGGGTGGCCGATGCTCTTCTGGGCTGACGTGATGACCTTCTGGACTGCTTTTCTGTCCTGCACTGTGCAGCTGGCAACCCAAGCACAGGCACAGTATGTTTCTAAAATGCTGTCTGTGGAGCAGCGGTAGAAGGACACCAGCAGTTTCTCACTCTGGTTGTTCTTTTTGAAGAGTCTCAGGAAATACAGTCTTTGCTGGGCCTTGTTTACCAGAGCAGTGGTGTTAGCGCTCCAGGTCAGGTCCTCCTTGATGGTAATGCCTAGAAATGTGAAGGCAGCCACCCTCTGCACACAGTCCCCGCTGATGCACAGGGGCTGGATGTCTGTTTTTTTCCTCCTATAGTCCACTAGCAGCTCCTTGGTCTGGGTGGTGTTGAGGACCAGATTTTTGTCCCCACACCACACCAAGAGCCGCTCCACCTCGTCCTGATAGGTGGAATCCTCCCCTCCGGAGATGAGCCCCACCACAGTGGTGTCATCAGCAAACTTGATGACGGAGTTGATGGGGTGGGTGGGGGTGCGGTTGTGAGTGTAGAGGGTGTAGAGCAGGGGCTCATCAACACACAGCCCTGTGGGGAGCCGGTGTTGAGGCTGAGGGCTGTGGAGATGTGGGAGCCTACTGTAACCCTCTGGGTGCGGTCCGACAGGAAGTCCAAGATCCAGAGGCAGATGGAGTTGGATAGTCCAAGGCCCTCTAGACCACACCAGTCTGTGGGGGAGAATGGTGTTAAAGGCGGAGCTAAAGTCCAAAAACAGCAGCCTCACACAGCTCTCCAGGGTGGGACAGTGGACTGGGGTTAGGACTGGTTGAAGATCCTGGTGCAGACCCCATATATATATATATATATATATATATATATATATACCCCGGGTTGCAACATCCAGGGGTATATCAAGGATAGGTAGAGCAATCGAGCCTCAATGTAAGATCACATCGGACTCACCGAAGCATAGTTGTTTTCCCTGGTAGTCATCATGCGTTTTCTCTTCTCTATCTCGATTGCTTTACCCTATCCTTGGTATCCCGGATGTTGCTGATCTGATTTTTTTCACCTAAAATTTTTCGCCTCGAATTTGATAGGCCCCATTTTTTGGGGCTCAAATTTTGGGAGCTCGAATTTGAGAGACCTGAATTTTTTTTACATTGAAATATATATTCATATGTGAATTCGGAGTTGTTTAAATTTCAATATTAAGTATTCAATGCCTTTTAAAATGCAAAACATTATGTCACTGATTTGCTTCCATACATGTATGTTTTGGTTGTCATTTGCGTAGCTTATTATGCTCTGGAAGGAAAGTGGCATGAAATCATAGCTTCTGACATCAGACACATCTGAAAACATTGTGTGGATCCTATCGATCATTTCACCTAAATGTTTGAAAGTGAGCATTATGGCCGTACCATTCGGACTTGCAAACTACTCAGGTGTTCTTGAGTGAGGATCAAAGATGCCATACCTTCCAGAGTTGTCTCTGAACACAGCAATGCAGTTTGAAGCCAGGATTCCTGGCTTCTACCCTCAATGATACACTGAGGGTAGGCTACTGGGATAATAACCAGAGCCTTTTGCTTTCTGGCTTTTGACAAGGCTATCACTGACCTTAATTAAAGGCTTAAGCCTTTCAAGATCGAATAAATGGCCAACATTATGTGCTAAACATGATGTGCAAAATCTTTGTGAGAAAAATAGGTATTAAACATGAACAGGAAAAACAAATGGAATCCTTGAGTCCTCGTCAGTGCATGCAATGTGTCAGAGAATGGCTTGTCATTGTGGGTTTCAGTGTCAGAGGATTGTCGGCTAATAGCAGCTTATGATCTTAAAGTGTATGTCTTGCAAAATTCCAAGAACTATCAAGTGGCATAGTCATGGATTATAATGATTTTGCATTTGTAGAACAGAACCAGGCAACCAATTAATGGTATATTATATTGCATGATAAAAAACATTGTTGAGGGATTGGACCAGGCAATAGACAAACAAGCAGAAAAGCACACAGAGGAGTACAATTAGACAAGGACAACTGGTCGGATGTTGGCTTTGAATGCTGTATATGCAGTTAGGCAAACAGTTATGCAATCCTCACTATTAAATACATATGAGTGGGGGGGGGGGTTCTTTCGTTAAAAAAATTTGAAGGAGTTCAATGCCCATTTGGACTACATAAAAATTATGTCAAAGATCATTCCTAGCACATGCGTGAGCAATGCACAGTTAACACCTGATGCCAAAGTCTTGTTGAAAGTTTAAGGTACCACTCCTCCTTCTCTTTACTCGGGACATGGAACCATTCATAACTTTGCTTTTCATACAATGTACTGATGTCCATCTTTCATTATCCTGCATGGAATTTCATCAAATGCCAAATAATCAGATAAAAGTTTACCCTCTTTCATCAGCTTTGACTTAACCTCTCTGTACATGGCGTCACCTTTCTTAAAAATATCATCAAGGTCAGGTCCTTGCAGATGCTCATTCTCAAAGAAATGGACAAGAAATGTTAGCGCATTACAGGTGCACTGTCGATTACGACACACTAAATATAACTACAGTCCAGTGTTACTTTAAAACATGTCTAGAGCTTTGAAAGTCTGGGCCGAGTCTTTTGGCCCGATGATTCGAAATGTGGGATTTTTGGTTCAAAGCCTTTTACCCCTTTTCCACTAGCGTGGACTGGGTGCTAGTTCAGAGCTGGTGTTAGTTCAGATCTGGTGCTAGTTCAGAGCTGGTGTTAGTTCATAGCTGGTGTTACTTCAGAACTGGGTGCTAGTTCAGAACTGGTGCCAGTTCAGAGCTGGTGCTAGTTCAGAGCTGGTGCTACTTCAGAACTGGGTGCTAGTTCAGAGCTGGTGTTACTTCAGAACTGGGTGCTAGTTCAGAGCTGGTGCTAGTTCAGAGCTGGTGCTAGTTCAGAGCTGGTGTTACTTCAGAACTGGGTGCTAGTTCAGAGCTGGTGTTACTTCAGAACTGGGTGCTAGTTCAGAGCTGGTGCTAGTTCAGAGCTGGTGTTAGTTCAGAGCTGGGTGTTAGTTCAGAGCTGGTGCTAGTGCTGGTTTGAGTTGATTCAACTGGCGAGCCTTCTGAGTTCCAGTTTGCTTATCCACGGGCTAGAGAGTCACCACAGAGCCACGTCATACGTCGCTGTGTGCGTCTCATCTTTCCCAGCAACGCTAGTGCCAAGCACGACCTTGACAACGGCGACGGCGCCTTACATTGCAAATTACAATCAAGAATAATGGTAATAACATAACATTGTGAGATGCAGAGCAGGTAAACCGCATGTGTGGTTCCCAAGCATTTTGGAGGACGTATTGTGCTTTGCTGGTGACACTGTTAATGAATTATCAAAAATCCATAGATTAAATGATAATGTATTCATTTAGCGTACTTTTCCCAAAGTGACAGAGGATTTGAACTTGTCCTATTGATCGACAGTCCATCTCTTTTCAAGGCACATGGAACCAGTATCGTTAATTTAGCCTTCTGCAGAACTATGCTGTTTTATCTGGTTTACCCCCTTGAAAGAGTTGAGGATTTCATCATTTGTATTTCAACAGTACAATGACCCTTAAAAATCAGCCTGGGCACAATGATACACTGAGGGTAGGCTACTGGGATAATAACCAGAGCCTTTTGCTTTCTGGCTTTTGACAAGGCTATCACTGACCTTAATTAAAGGCTTAAGCCTTTCAAGATCGAATAAATGGCCAACATGATGTGCAAAATCTTTGTGAGAAAAATAGGTATTAAACATGAACAGGAAAAACAAATGGAATCCTTGAGTCCTCGTCAGTGCATGCAATGTGTCTGAGAATGGCTTGTCATTGTGGGTTTCAGTGTCAGAGGATTGTCGGCTAATAGCAGCTTATGATCTTAAAGTGTATGTCTTGCAAAATTCCAAGAACTATCAAGTGGCATAGTCATGGATTATAATGATTTTGCATTTATAGAACAGAACCAGGCAACCAATTAATGGTATATTATATTGCATGATAAAAAACATTGTTGAGGGATTGGACCAGGCAATAGACAAACAAGCAGAAAAGCACACAGAGGAGTACAATTAGACAAGGACAACTGGTCGGATGTTGGCTTTGAATGCTGTATATGCAGTTAGGCAAACAGTTATGCAATCCTCACTATTAAATACATATGAGTGGGGGGGGGGTTCTTTCGTTAAATTTTTTTGAAGGAGTTCAATGCCCATTTGGACTACATAAAAATTATGTCAAAGATCATTCCTAGCACATGTTCACTGTTCAGTCCACCATAAATACAGACTTTTAAGTTGGGACAACATGATCACATTCAAGAACTGCTCTTTAATGTTCAAAATCCAGTTTAACCTGGCCCCCCCACCACTATGCAGCCTAGTCAAGTTTACAACACCAGCAACCAGTGCTACTCGAGAGGCAGCAAGAGAAGACTGTGTTATTCCTTTAAAAAAAAGTGTATTTGGACAGTCGGTTTTCTCAATTAGGTCAGCCCTGGAATGGAACCATCTCCCTCAAAACATTAGAGAATCAACCTCATCCAACTGTTTTAAAAGTAATCTCAAAACATGGTTGATAAATAACCAAAAATGTGATCACTAGTGGGTAAGCAGTAGAACTTGTATATTGGGATAGTATTTTATTTTATTTTTTTAATTTTTGTATTTATTGTCAATGTTATGTTTGATATACATTAATGCCTTTTTTAGGTTGTATAGCCTTTTTCCCTCTGGCAGAGGGACTGCCAATGGAAATTAGCCTTTTGGCTATAATTGGGTGCATTTACATTTTAATGTTTATGAATGTACACTGTCCCTCTTGATCAAATAAACAAAAAGAAAAAAAGACATGATTTGGCATTTCTTATTAGTATTGTATTAGTGTGTATGGTTAATTATCTTTCTGTTAACGGTTTACTTTTGTCTGGATGCTTATCATGTCTCAATGTGTCATTCAGTCACAGTTTTCTTGTACAGGACTTTATTGTAATATTTAGAATTGCATTTTGTTGTACTTTTTAACCTTTTTTTCCTTTAGGGGTGGAATGTTGGAAGAGCCCGAGATGAAAGGAGGTTGTCCAACACTAGACAACCTGATAAAGCTATCCTGATCTTTGAAGTTCACAGTGTTTTGCTGCATGTATGCAGACTGCCCAGGAGCAGGATTAAACCTTTTAGAACCTCCCTCTCGCTTCCTCTAGAGAATAGGGATGGTTTGAGGAAAACCTGTATATTGATATTCAAATGTAATGTTGAAAATGGGCCATCTATTTGCATCTATTCAAATAAAAAAACAAGTCAAGTAAGGATGTTCTAAAAACACTGTAAGCCTAAATTACCATGGTAAACACATTCATACTAATAATTATGTATATGTACATTATATATCTATATGATCAATTGCTTATGTCATGTTGATCAAAATGCATTATTGGTTCTCTGTTAAATAGTTTTACCCCCACAACCATCAGACATTTAGTTAATGACAAAAGTCATTACATGCACAATGGTTGAGTATGTTGTCATTGTTGCTATGTTTACATTCACATTTGTTTGTTTTGCCTAGTGCTTTGCAGTGCTGTAAAATATTCTAGTATTTTCTGTATTGCATTGACATAAACTAGAGAGGGTACAATTTCTGGGGAAATTGTAGGGTGTGCTTGCTTGTCGGTTGCACAGGGGTCTGTATATTTTATATAAAAATGCATCGGGCCTACTTATTATTTATAAAGATTACATAGATTTAAAAGCATCTTTTTTTTGCTGCTCATTTACAACTCAAAATACGAGTGAAGTGTCGAATGAAATATGATGTCTTCTCATTTCCCCTGCAAGAGGCAGCTGACAGGCTGAATCAAAACGAATACATTTGGCAGACCGGTGTAAAAATTGACCTAATCTCTATGATTTAAACGTCATTTTAAGTTTTTCCCTTCTCATGATATTTTCAGGCATTTAGCCTACTCATATTGCATTCATTCATGAATAAACAACCCCTTTGAAGATTATTCTACGACGTTACCCGGCAGTAGAAGATGGAATCGCGATTCAAACGGTACCATCTGCTAACTGAAAATATGCCCCCCAAAACGTAAATAAGCTTGACATTTATTTAGTGGAAAATCGCTCATTCATAAAAAGCTCACTGGTAGCGATCATTGTCAGTAAAAACGCAAAATGCGATATAGCCCTGTGTGGAGAAGCTGCCCCGGTAAATTGTACTACTATGGTACAGTACTAGTAGACTACTGCTGTGTTCGTCTTGGTAGCGATTGCGTTGGTTGAATTGGATTTAACGTTCCGTTGTACGGTTTAGGCTGAAATTAATTATTTTCATGAACAGATTGACAACGTTTAGGCTGTGGCAATGAAGTTCAGGTTAGTAGTTAGGTAGACTTTTGATTTAAGTAAGGGGAGTGCCGAACATGTTCTGTCGCCGTTTGACTTCCTACAGCTGTGTAATGTTTTTGTTGTCATGTGTCTCGCGTAGGCTACATCGTTTCAGTGAGCAACACTGGTTTGAAACCACAGTTAATGATAATTTCACCAACAAATCGTTTACTAATGTCAGAATAAATCCTACAACGAAAATGTATATGTGAGGAATGTTTATTTTAACGATTGAAAACAGATACATCATAGACCACTGTAGTATGTGTTGCCCGGGCAACACAGGCTAATGTCATGATGCTAATACTTCAGTGAAATAGTAGACTACTGTTTCCGAAAGTAGATGTACTTCCTTAATAATATCAGCTTATATTGTACATTACACATCACAATTGTGTGTCATATCACAAAGTAAAATGAGTAAATAGTTATCACCCTGGCCTCTTTTCTTGTGGCGTTCCTGCAGCTGCCTTGCAGTAAAGCTATAGTTAGCCTAGCTATCCCCCAAGTTAACAGATGCGAAACGAATGTTCTGCCAAAGGTAGTCACGCGTGTTTTCGTGACGTTAGTGACGCAGTGACGTTAGTAACGTCAGTGACTGTGGCTAGCAAATTAGCCACCGTTAGCTTCACTTTTCGCCACAAAAACTTAACTTAAGCCCAAACCATGCAACGGAACGTAAATTCCAATAGAAGCAACTCAATCGCTACCAAGACGAAACGTTTGACACCTACGTTGTCTATGTAGGCCAAATATTGACTGAGTTTTAGGGGGGCAAAAATAATAATAAAAATAATAATAACTAGAGAGGATACAATTTCTGGGGAAATTGTAGGGTGTGCTTGCTTGCGTCGGTTGCACAGGGGTCTGTATATTTTATATAAAAATGCATCGGGCCTACTTATTATTTATAAAGATTACATAGATTTAAAAGCATCTTTTTTTTGCTGCTCATTTACAACTCAAAATACGAGTGAAGTGTAGAATGAAATATGATGTCTTCTCATTTCCCCTGCAAGAGGCAGCTGACAGGCTGAATCAAAACGAATACATTTGGCAGACCGGTGTACAAATGGACCTAATCTCTATGATTTAAATGTCCTTTTAAGTTGTCCCTTCTCGTGATATTTTCAGGCATTTAGCCTACTCATATTGCATTCATTCATTAATAAAGAACCCCCTTTGAAGATTATTCTACGACTTTACCGGCAGAAGATAGAATCGCGATTCAAACAGTACCATCTGCTAACTGAAAATATGCCCCCAAAAACGTAAATAAGCTTGACATTTATTTAGTGGAAAATAGCTCATTCATAAAAAGCTCACTGGTAGCGATCATTGTCAGTAACAACTCAAAATGCGATATAGCCCTGTGTGGAGAAGCTGCCCTGGTAAATTCTACTACTACAGTACAGTACAGTACTAGACTACTGCTGTGTTCGTCTTGATAGCGATTGCGTTGGTTGAATTCGATTAAACGTTCCGTTGTACGGTTTAGGCTGAAATTAATTATTTTCATGAACAGATTGACAAAGTTTAGGCTGTGGCAATGAAGTTCAGGTTAGTAGTCAGATAGTTTCCCTACTGAAAGACTTTTGAGTAAGGGGAGTGCCGAACATGTTCTGTTGCCGTTTGACTTAAACAGCTGAGGAGTTGTTGTTAGCTACTCAAACTAGTGTCTCGGGTACAGTAGGCTACAGCGTTGCAGTGAGCTACACTGGTTTGAAACCACAGGTAATGGTAATTTCACCAACAAATCGTTTACTAATGTCAGAATAAATCCTACAACGAAAATGTATATGTGAGGAATGTTTATTTTAACGATTGAAAACAGATACATCATAGACCACTGTAGTATGTGTTGCCCGGGCAACACAGGCTAATGTCATGATGCTAATATGTCAGTGAAATAGTAGACTACTGTTTCCGAAAGTAGATGTACTTCCTTAATAATATCAGCTTATATTGTACATTACACATCACAATTGTGTGTCATATCACAAAGTAAAATGAGTAAATATTTATCACCCTGGCCTCTTTGTTTGTGGCGTTTCTGCAGCTGCCTTGCAGTAAAGCTATAGTTAGCCTAGCTATCCCCCAAGTTAACAGATGCGAAACCAATGTTCTGCCAAAGGTAGTCACGCGTGTTTTCGTGACATTATTGCAGACCGGTGTAAAAATTGACCTAATCTCTATGATTTAAACGTCATTTTAAGTTTTTCTCTTCTCATGATATTTTCAGGCATTTAGCCTACTCATATTGCATTCATTCATGAATAAACAACACCTTTGAAGATTATTCTACGACGTTACCCGGCAGTAGAAGATGGAATCGCAATTCAAACGGTACCATCTGCTAACTGAAAATATGCCCCCCAAAACGTAAATAAGCTTGACATTTATTTAGTGGAAAATTGCTCATTCATAAAAAGCTCACTGGTAGCGATCATTGTCAGTAACAACGCAAAATGCGATATAGCCCTGTGTTGAGAAGCTGCCCCGGTAAATTGTACTACTACGGTACAGTACTAGGCTACTGCTGTGTTCGTCTTGGTAGCGATTGCGTTGGTTGAATTGGATTTAACATTCCGTTGTACGGTTTAGGCTGAAATTAATTATTTTCATGGACAGATTGACAACGTTTAGGCTGTGGCAATGAAGTTCAGGTTAGTAGTTAGATAGACTTTTGATTTAAGTAAGGGGAGTGCCGAACATTTTCTGTCGCCGTTTGACTTCCTAAACAGCTGTGTACTGTACAGTAGCTAGATGTTTTTGTAGTGTGTCTCGCGTAAGCTACAGCGTTGCAGTGAGCTACACTGGTTTGAAACCACAGGTAATGGTAATTTCACCAACAAATCGTTTTCTAATGTCAGAATAAATCCTACAACGAAAATGTATATGTGAGGAATGTTTATTTTAACGATTGAAAACAGATAACGCTACATCATAGACCACTGTAGTATGTGTTGCCCGGGAAACACAGGCTAATGTCATGATGCTAATACTTCAGTGAAATAGTAGACTACTGTTTCCGAAAGTAGATGTACTTCCTTAATAATATCAGCTTATATTGTACATTACACATCACAATTGTGTGTCATATCACAAAGTAAAATGAGTAAATAGTTATCACCCTGGCCTCTTTTCTTGTGGCGTTTCTGCAGCTGCCTTGCAGTAAAGCTATAGTTAGCCTAGCTATCCCCCAAGTTAACAGATGCTAAACGAATGTTCTGGCAAAGGTAGTCACGTGTGTTTTCGTGACGTTAGTGACGCAGTGACGTTAGTAACGTCAGTGACTGTGGCTAGCAAATTAGCCACCGTTAGCTTCACTTTTCGCCACAAAAACTTAATTTAAGCTTAAACCATGCAACGGAACGTAAATTCCAATAGAAGCAACTCAATCGCTACCAAGACGAAACTTTTGACACCTACGTTGTCTATGTAGGCCAAGTATTTACTGAGTTTTAGGGGGGCAAAAAGAAATAAAAATAATAATAATAATATATATGTGAGAGAACAAAGGTTGTGCTCTCGCCGAAGGCTTGAGCACACCCAATAATATATATGTGAGAGAACAAAGGTTGTGCTCTCGCCGAAGGCTTGAGCACACCCAATAATATATATGTGAGAGAACAAAGGTTGTGCTCTCGCCGAAGGCTTGAGCACACCCAATAATATATATGTGAGAGAACAAAGGTTGTGCTCTCGCCGAAGGCTTGAGCACACCCAATAAGACACCGACAACCGACCGAGGAAAATACATTCGTAAGAACATTGCTCCTGTCGTGTGTCCAGGAAGCCGGGTCTCCACACAACACCATCATCAGCAAAAAGAGATGTATTGAACCCTGACCCACTGGTCCTAAACATGTCATTCCCCTTGGCAGTAAATAGAATTAGATTAATGCCATCATTCAGCCATCACTATTGTGTCTCAGCCAAAAAGCAAGTTAAATCTTGTTGCGTTACAGGATGTTGTGTTACGGCAAATCGTTGGCAGACTAAAAAGGAAACATTTACCTGTTCCTGTCCATTATACTACTCATAATAACTTGCCCTTGATTTTGTTTCGGTCTACTGCTTCGTGATCTGAGGTCAAACTTTTTTTCTTCTTTTTTTTTTACACAGAGCAAAAAGACAAATCAGACCATCTTGCTGCACAATATCAAAAAATGATATAGGAGTCATACAATTTATCTAAATGCAATGACCCATTTTGCATAATTTGCCAACATGAGAATATACTACATAAATCACTCTATCTAGACAATCTCCCTAATATCAAGACTTTGTGTCAAATCCCTAAATGTTAAGGATAAAAAAGGCTTTCAAGCTAAGCCATACACACAGCTGCTCATCCCTTTCAGACTTCTTCTTACTGCAACAATGAAGTGATAAACTCTGACCTCCTTTGAACGCTTCTAAGGTGCCTTTAGATGACTATTCCATTTATGGGAATCAATCACAGTGGCCCTTTGTCCGACTGGAAAGCTTGACGGGAAAACGGAAAACTTCCACCACTTATAACAGACAGGGTTTCAAATATATGAATAGAACACACACAAGTTGATTAGTGGTGCTGGAGGGGCGGGGATGTGGTTTATGGTTTTTAAAGTTGTTAAAAGTGAAATGAGCTGTCCGGGAGAAGGCGTTCGTGGTGTGGGAGGGCCAGATTGGCTGACTCTAACATGACCTTACTTGTGTCACGACAATACTTTCTGTGGTTTTTTGTGAGTCTCTTGGTGATTGTAAAGTATAACTATATACTCGTGTGTTCTATTGCAGACACACATGCGAATGCAGAAGAGTGTACAGTGTGTGTGTGTGTCTCGGACGCACACACATGCAAGACCGCCATACACACACTTTGTTTTACTAAAGCTGTATTCATTTACAGTAAACGTTCTGAGAAGTCAAAGCTCTGCGGCACAGTATTTTAGCATGGTACCGTAGAACAGATCATCTGGCGTTTGTATCATGGAGGTGAGCCCATTTTAGTACAGGGGTTTCAAGGGTCCTCTTTGTAAATGCCTCAAATGCACTCACAAGCAACCTAGGTATCATTTTAGCCATCATTTTTTGTTTCTACTGTGGGAGAATCAAATCACAAAACAGCTGGCTTTCATACAATATGTATTGTACACCACAATGAAAGACTACAATATCCAACATAAACATAAGGGATTGGGTAAGTATAAAGTTTGTCTCTGTCCATCTGGTAGGCCTACTTGACTTGAGCTTCAGTCATTCTGTCTGGTCAACGGGGAAGGCCACCGGTGTACTGGGCACTGAACGGACGGTCAGATAATGAATTGTTGACCATCCAAGAACAACAAATGTAACCTTGATACTAAAAGCAGGCTCTCTACCTCCCAGACAGCCAAATGTTAGACCAACAGAGACCTGACACCCCCGATAGAAGGACAGACAACACATGGACAGGCAGAGTCTGTCCTCTCACTATCTGTGTTTGCATGCGCCATGTGTGTGCTAGTTCACCGGTGAGATAAAGAGATAGACGCACAAAAAGCAAGGAATACTGGTGACATCTGGCCACCCTTGACACTGGGCAGACGTGTTGGCAAGCACTATGTTAGCACCGTTTATGGGCACAAGTGGGTTCAGGTTAACTGACACCAACCACGCTGGTATTACACACACTATCGGCTCCTCCTCTTTCACCTTACTTGTGCAATTGTCATCATGACCAGGTTGTCAACTGCATGCAAATTCGGCACACATTTCGTATATGTACAGTATAAGATTTGCAAACGTAGACATGAATCGAGCATGATTTGATATAAATGTAATCACAAAAATGTGAATGTTTAATTTCATCACCATGTGAAGCTCTCGGGGCAACTTTATGAAAGTGCATAAGATAATGTTGGTAATGAGTTAGTAGAACAAGCTCTAGTAGCCCCTAGTGGTGTTTAACAGTATAGCAGTTCTCACTGCTCAGAGATTTTGCAGTCATCATTGCAGGACACTGAAGCATGTTTGTTTTCTTCAGATTGTTGGGCAGATAAAGATGGGGGAAAGACGGTAATGGAATCAGAAAGAAATTGAGAAAGAGAGAGAAAACGAAATCAAACATTAGAGAATATTTAAATGTTTGAATATCCCCTTTCAAGGACGTTAAATCTTAAATCTGATTTTATTAAGCAATATATCAATGTCTCTAAGTCACTGATAAGCTTCATTAATTCAAATTAATCCAAATAAATTTCAGCTTGAACAGAAACAAGAAGGATGGTCCTTGGTGTGTCCAACCTAGCTGAGTGAGAGCTTCACATGTATAGGCTGACATCTTTGTTGTTGATACCATCTAGTGGCAATAAGCTAGTATGACAGGCTCATGTTGCCTTTAGGTAGTCCCAGGATCTCTATCGTTAGGAGTTGGTATAGTTCAGTGGCAGAGCATTTGACAGCAGATCGAGAGATTAAAGATTAAAATCCAACCCTGTACATCCCTTTGGATGAGAGAATCAGCAAAAGAAACATGTACAGAGGAGGAATCCTCATATGGAACTCTTGCTACCAGAGTGTTCTCTTGGCATGTCCAACCAGACAAATAAATTCAAGAAGTTTGAACTTACAATTTGAAGCACTGGAGTCTGTCCTCCTGTCCTGACCACCTCCCCTGGACCAAAAGAAAGTGACTTCTCCGCCAGAGTACCCTTCAGTAGACTGTGGTGAAGAAACACTATGAATGCCACTAGTTCAATCAAGAAACACGCTATTGCCACCATTATTTTTTGTCAGTGTTCTATTGACCCCCCCCCCCCCCCCTTGGCCCCCCCTTGCCAGGAACCTCTAGGGATCAAATGTACTACTAGGATCATTTATGTAGTTGTATAGGGATTGGTAAAGAGGGGCTGATAGAATTACCATGTCCAATTAAGGAGATGAAGAGTGAGTCTTCACCTGCACCAAAAAGGTTCATTGTGTGTTATGAAAAGATTACATAAATATAGTGATGAGAGCTGAAACAGGGTTTTCTTTTTCCTTGTATTGAATGGATATGTTCAATGTATTCAGTATGTGAGAGCTGAAACAGGGTTTTCTTTTTCCTTGTATTGAATGGATATGTTCAATGTATTCAGTACGTGGGTAGTTGACATTTAAGCCTGAAAAAAGGTTTCAGGTCATAAAGGTTATTGAATTGTGTTGTTTTGACTCTTACATTTCCAACAATATGTGGTGTTTCTAGATTTTGTTTGAAACTACTTTGAAACTACTTTGTTGCATTAGTGCCTACAATTGTCATATGGTGTGACATTGAAGTTACTGTATGTAAAATTAAAATGGGGTATACTTTTCTTAAGTAACTCACTTTATCATAATTCTTTATAATTAATTTTTTGAGGTCAAGCTTTTCCTTGTGCAAATTAATTAGATTTCGTATTATTTTTTGTAATCATCGTGCTAAGTAAGACATTCGTCTTCAATCTTTCGATATATGTTATCTTAATTCTGACAAACCCTGATATAAATGTAAGATAATGCTTGTGACTCTTACTGATGCTATTTCCATGTGTTCTATTGAGATTTATATGATTTTTTACAAACAGCCTTTTATTGTCACAATTCTGAATGTCACACCAAATAATTTAGTGTCACACCGTATGCCACATCAACCACGCCACCATTTTTCAATTAAAAAACATGTATAATATGCATTAAATATTCAAACAAAATCATTTAAAGAAAAATCACACAAATTTATGCCACTAAACATTGTGTAGCAGAACCATATTTCTAGTGAGGAACACACTGATGAACAAAAGTATTACGTTGAAAAGAAATCATGGCGGGACACAGCTGCCAATGCTCCAATTTAAAGTAGTGTGCGCTAAAACTGTGTTGCGCTATGTAGCGCGGCCCTATGTGTTCAAACTTCATTAAACATAAGCCAGTCATATCTCAAGAGCGGAACATCGACTGCATGGCTTGGGTTTTGATATTCCACAGACAATTTGATTGTGATAATAGAAAATGCAGTCTGATTTGTTTGGCCAGACATAAGCATTTTTCTTCCCAAGTTGTTGCATACAGTTCACCTGCAGCTCCTCCTCACCATATATCCCCATGATCTGTCCCACATACAGTTTGTCATCATATTTAATGTTAAACATTTACTAAACACTTACTCAAGTAACCGGCTTCAAAACAACTAAACACCAAGCAAAGAGCTATGGACAAAGTCACTTAACCCTTGTGCTGCCTTCGGGTCACATGACCCAAAGGTTCATAACGAACCATTGATGTGTTTACCCAATTTTACCCAACACAAAAACAAATAAAAATAATTTTATTTTAACATTCGCAATGTGGGGGGTCTGAGACAACCCAACGGTTAAAAGAAAATGCTTCTCTTTGTTTTTTCATGCGGTAAAGTTGTCGCAATACGGTGAACCTAATAAAATTGATTACAAGCCGAGTAAGCAGGGACTGAGGACCTCTAGAGCACTGGTCTTCAACCCTGGTCCTCAGGGACCCCTGCCAAGCATGTTTTAGATGTTTCCTTGCTCCGACACACCTGATTCAAATGAATGGGTCGTTATCCAGCTCTGCAGAAGCCTGCTTAGGACCATTCATTTGAATCAGGTGTGAATCAGGACAAGCAATATACTGACACACTCGACTCTCAGGACTTCCTCTCTCCTTGCAGGATCAGCGTTTAATCTCTCCCTGTATCTCCGTGTTCTTTCTACACTTGTCATCTCTCTATACTATATCCATTTGGCTTCCACAAGAAGAGAAAACAAAAGAGAAGCACATGGGTGAGTAAGTATGAAAAATGGTGAGTATGGAAGGAAGTATGGATTCCCCTGATTAGAGTAGGTATACATCTATTGGTGTGTGATTATAGACCGAAAAAGGGTTAAAAAGGACAAATCATACATTAAACTTAACTTTAAGTTATAAAGATACAAGACTACATTGTCAGCTCAAATGAGAAATTATTCTGTGTGTAGTAAAACACTGTTCATATCATATGGTGTGACATACATCATATGAAGTGACACACAAAACCTGTCACACAATATGAGGTTTCATGCACTTAGCAAAACAATGGGCCTTGTGGTTATATGCTAGCATCCTAATAGCACACCCACTGTAACAGGGTAATATAGATTTTAAAGTATTAATGCGAAAAAAGTAATTTCTTTGGTATTTTTATGTAAAACCCATCACACTAAAAGACACTGGGAAGGGGAACTAAAATGGGATTGCCAAAAAGATTTGATTTATTGAAAAAATGACAAGAAACAACTCACCTTGTAACCCTTGCATGTGCTTCTGAGATGTCTTCTGTACTTCTCCCCAAGGGTCTCCAAACTATTTAAATATTTAAAGTTTAAATACCATATGGATATCATGGTTTAAGACGCTCTGGATAAGAGCGTCTGCTAAATGACTAAATGTTTAAACACCATATGATATCCATTTTCTGGGACAAAATCTTATTGACCTGAGCAGACTACAAATATTATGTATGGACAAACAGACATCTGTGTTATCATTCTGTACTTTGTTAAGGAGAGTTAATTTTGTTTTTTTGTTTTACTCAAGTTCACATTTTGTAAAACGTGCTTGGGACAGTCACAACATGAGATTGTTCATGTTTGGTGGAAAAAGTGAGTTCTGAATTTCATGTATGTTCACATCAAGCAGCATGTTGTAAACAGGCAAAAACCATTTTGAGACAAACGTAATGTTTATTTATTTGTGTTTGACGCTCGGAACCTCGGGGCATGTCACGTCAAACACTCACGTTAGCACCGCCACTGTTTATTAATGATTCAGACTTTGCCTCCTCTGGAAGCCGTCTAAGTATCAGTGACATTGATGCAGACCTTACGCAACCTTGTGTGATGCCTTTTGTTTCCATGCTTGTTCAGTAAACACACAGTATGTTGTCGCCATCGTTTACATACCATGTTCTAATCATTGCAGGTGTTATCTCCTGTGTTGGTGTCATGTGCCATGCATGCGTCAGATCATATAAATATGTTAATTAATGAAGATCATGCCATTGTATAAACACGAAAACAGTAGCCCATTCAAACAACCGTTAACCATGAAAACACGTATTTGTTAATGGCTTGTGTAGAAAATTGAGAACTGTAAAAAGCCTTGCAGACTATAGTGGTGATAAATCGGAAGAAAGAGCTCAAATTTTACACATGAACCTATACCCAACTGTAGAATAATTGTGCAAAACATTTAATTGTATTATCTGTTTATTTGGTCAACATCTTAACTCTTCCAAATAAAAATAAAAAGGCTATATTAACAATCATATTAAATAACCACGCTTATATCATTTTGCAAAAGACAATGCGAATAGTTGGGCTATTCTGTAATAACATTCACTGGCTGGCTGATGTTTTACCCTACGCCTGCCTACCCTACGACCCCCTCCCCCTCCACCTCCCTACACCCTGCATGGGGTTGCAAATCCCGGTGCGCGCTGAGTCTTCATGCGCAACCGCTCTACTTTTGCAAGTGGACTTCTCTTCTTGGAAACTACATAGTAAAATGAATATATTATCTAAGCTACTTTTGCTCTACATGTTATCAATTATTAATTCAGATAGTTTAGGATTCTGCCCGCCTTTTTGCGACTGCACAAATTGGGATATCCGAACGATTTCATGTTTCAAGATGGAAGTCTTACCTTCATTCCATCCAAGCACAACTCATTTGTAAGTCTAATTGCATCAACAAATACATTTCAAATCGCTTACCCAGCTGTTCCTATTTGATTTAGTAGTGCTTTAGTGGCTGTATTCATCTTTAGTGAATACAGCTCTATTGATTAAATTTTACTATTTTTGAAAAGATGGCTTGAAGAGACAAGGCTTTCCTCAATACCCCCAGATGCCTTTGCTAACCTGGTTAACATTTCCCACATGTAAGTAAAAAGAAATTTGGACAATCAATTCGTCTGTATGGATATTGTATGGAAAAGTATGTTTGTCTTGTTTTATTGAATCATCATTGATGGCTCTTTCAACAACTAGAACTAATGACAATAATACACGTGTGACTGGCTTATAATGACCCATTTTTATTTTTCCATTGATATCATCTTTCCCAGCTATATATTTGATGATGAATACCTAAAGCTTTTAGACAGACACTCATTTCACAACCTCCCCAAAGCCTCTCACATGTGAGTAATTAATACAATTTCACACAGAATCATTATTAGACCGTTTAAACTGTTGTACCCTGTCAAACCATAAAAGTTAAGTTTAAAAATTAAATGAATTGCCTAGTGTCATTTTGAGTTAAGGAACTTGATCCATATAGTAAACTACACCTCTGGATATTGTGCAATTCATTTAATCAACTAATGTGTAGTAAATGTTCAGGTTTTACTAATGAATGTTCACTGATCATCAGGTTTATCAAATAAACTGAACTATCCTCTTGTATATAATTGAGGTCCCCTGGTACAGTGTACTTACATCATCAGGTGTACATGAGATTGACAGACTGACATATTGGAGATAAACATCAGTCACATAAACTTGCTTCAAGATCACAGACATGTATTACCATGAACAAGTTATATGTTTTCACAAGCCAGAAGTTACATTTATAGCTCCCTCGCAAGATAGGAAGCACCAGTTTTCCATTGCCAGCAGTCAATCTATAAAATCCCTATTATGTATTAAATAATACCCTTAGTCCACTCTTGAAAAACAACAAAAAGTTATTTTTCTGTGGACGGTATTCGTGTTTGAAGTGTGTTTTGAGTTTGTATGTCTACTTGCTTATGTCTTTGTGTTTCACACAGAGAAATACGAAGTATCCGGACATTGTCACACATTGACAGGGAGGCATTCAAGGACCTGCCACATTTAAAATATCTGTAAGTACATATGAATTTGGTCTTTTGAGTTTGTGAACAGTTGACAGTTGAATTAGGAGTCAGATGGCTTAGCGGTTAGGGAATCAGGCTGTTAATCAGAAGGTTACCGGTTCGATTCCCGGAAGTGAAAAATGAAGTTGTCCTTGGGCAAGGCACTTCACCCTACTTGCCTCGGGGGGAATGTCCCTGTACTTACTGTAAGTCGCTCTGGATAAGAGCATCTGCTAAATGACTAAATGTAAATGTAATGTAAATTATCCAAAGTCAACAAGTTGGGCCACTGTGTTAAAATCCACTGAATGAGAAATTGACCACTTGTCATGGAAACACCATTTAGTTTATATCTAGTACACTAATGTGTTGGTTTCAATGCAGGGAGATTTCCAACACAGGGCTTCTATCCTTCCCTGAACTGGGACACATTCACTCCAGCCAAGAAGAGCTCATCTTGTACGTATATATGGATGCTTTTATATGACCCTGTGCCAACCTGTCTCACAATTATACAATAGACACGGATTGGTTGTTGAACAGAAATCCTGTAACAAGGTCTTAGGCATGGGGATTTTACAATGTTTGACATAACAGGGAGGCGAGACAAAATGTGGTTAAATCAGAGCTAAATATCCCATAATAATTGGAATATTGTTGTCCTAAAAAGAAATGTGATTTACTTGTAGAAGTGCTAAATGTTGAGGCACAGTCAGATGACTCAATTTAAAAAATGTCATTAAAAAAACACAAAATGAGACTGTGGCAGCCAAGACCATCTTGCTCTGTGCTTTGACCAAATGATATCTATGGCCACAAACTGTACGCATATGGTATCAAACAATCTAAACATGGACATGGAAAATAGATAATACATGTTTTCATAAAATATTTAATCCCTCTCCCCACAGGGATATTTCAGACAATCCATTTATAACTGTACTACCTGCCAACTCATTCAATGGAATCTCTGAGTCCACCATAATCCTGTGAGCACAATTTGTTGTTGCATTTATAGGATTTCTGAAGTCTAAATATAAGGTCCCTGTGATTGATTTAGATTGCCTTCGGAAAGTATTCAGACTTGTTTGCTTTTCCTCATTTTGTTGGGATAGACTGAATTTAAAATGGATTACAAATATTGTGGGAAGAAAACGGTGCAAAAGCACTGAAGGTTTTCGCAGCCAAAGTGTGGAAACCTCCAAGTCTCTTCCCAGAGCTGCACATCCTGCAAAACTAAATAACCAGACCTGGGGGTGACAAAAAAACTTCTGGCCACTTAAGCAGACCTTCAGAGATGGGATGATCTGCTAAACTGACCACTATTGGGCCCTTCAGGGTAGAGGAGACAGAAGTCACTATAGCTGGACAGAGTAAAGGGGATTTGACTTTGAGTGTTGGAAGAAAAATAAAACCAAGCACTTTATCTTGCAAAAACCAGGACCTGCTTATCACCATCACTATGGTGAAAAATGTTGGTGGCAGTGACATGCTGGGCAACTGTTCCGAATTGTGAAAATTCCTGACGATGCCAAAAGATTTGCTGAATAGTACACAAACATATTTGTCTTGCTGTGGCTTATTTGTGTTCATTTTGAATTCTGTTCAAAATATGGAGAAAGTGAAGGAATGTGAATACTTTCTGAAATCATGGTCTGTGGGACCTCCAGCTTTAGTGCTGAATGTTTGTAACCTACATTTAACACAGTATTTATCTGGATTAAATCATTGCTTGAAGCTAAAGACACAATTATGGGCGTTCAGCGCATGTTCAATGTTGCATCATATGAAGCAACTGGTGCACTGAATTTTTGGTCTGTTGCAGGATGCTGAACCACAATGGACTGACTGAGATTCAGGCCTTTGCGTTCAATGAAAGCAGACTGGAGAAAGTGTATGTCTCCAACAAGCCTGAAAATTACATTCGTCTTATTTTGTACTTTTTCTTACGTCCCACAGACTTTCAAACTCATTCTCGCGATGCTGTCTTTTCAGGAATCTTAAAAGAAATGTGGATTTGGTGAGAATGGATGAGAAAGCATTCGCTGGTGTGATCAGTGGCCCTGTTATTTTGTAAGTATTTGGCAAGCTGAGCAGGATTTGACTTCATTCAGTATGTTTTGGCTCAGTGTTCAAGATAAATGCATTATCAGAAATCTAGTGTCTTATCTTACCAACATGCTCAAATAATGTATATGCAGATGTTTCAATCATGTTTAACAGTACTGTGATACATTTGTGGTGTGTCATGTAGTGTGCAGCAGCTCATCAAACAATCACATAAGCTTTCTGAATCCAAAAATAAATGCATGCCAAAGGACACAGTAAGGCTGTGTACAAACTCAAAAACAACAGTTACCTTTTATTGGTTTCCAGCCTAGAATAGCCATGTTTTGTCTTCTACTGTATTTCCTTTCCTTCTTTGTCTTGCTAGAGACATTTCAGAGTCGAGGGTGAGCATTTTACCATCAATTGGGTTGGAGTTTGTTGAGAAACTTCTAGCTGAAAACACTTGGGCCCTTAAGAAACTACCACCCCTCGAAGCCTTTCAGCATCTGCAGAGTGCTCAATTAACCTACCCGAGCCACTGCTGCGGACTCCTAAAGATGAAACGGTGGAGAGGGTGAGTACCACAGTCCGTCAGATGTTTCCCACGCTCTACTTTGCATGCAGATGTTTCCCACGCTCTACTTTGCATGCAGATGTTTCCCATGCTGTACTTTGCATGCAGATGGTTCTGCATCCTGCTTTTAAAGTTTGTTCCAGAAAGCATCAATGTTATAGCCAGCCTCTTGAGAAAATATCCTGAAAAACTTTTTGCAAAAGGGCTTCTTTACAGTCAGTGTTTAGCATGCAGAAAGGTATACAGTTAGGTCCATCCTAAATAGTTCCAATGGTTGGGTTACCTTAATGGAATTCAAATTATTACTTAATGATACACCTCCCAACTAATTCCAATATACTATAACGGTGAAGACATACACCACTATCGAAGTGTAGTCCACCTCTTGTTTAAGAGATGCATGGCTGCCCTATCATTGCATGAATTGTGCCACATGATGAAGAGGAAAATCTTGTCAAATTCCTGGAGGCTGGAAAGACCTAAAGTCTTCAGCTGGTTTATAATACAATGTTTAATGACTATTATCAACCGCAAAGCAAATGCATCAGCACAATTTGGCATTATATTTTAAGTTACTGTTGGTAACAGAATTTACTAGCCATTTAATTAATCTTAGAAATGAGATGTATGTATACCCATATGTCAAATCAAAAATCCAATCATATCCAAATTAATTTGTATAGCCCTTTTTACAAGCAATGTCACAGAGGGCTTCACATACGCCCACAGAACTGCCCCTCAACCAACCTTAAACCCGTAAGGAAGACAAGCAAAAACTCACTAGAGGAGAACAAATGTAAGAAATGTTGGGAGGAGCTTTTCAGTGAGGGATCCCCTCCTCCAGAGACGGTTGGTGAAAGAGAGGTGCAGAAAACAGGCTAAACAGGCTAAACAGTCATACAACAGTGAAGTGTTGATGGGTGGCTGGGGGACTGTGATCGGTGCAGCATCACAGGCAAATCAGAAATCTGTTCCAGGGAAGAGAAACTAATAAGAATGCCCCGTCCCCCGTCATCTCCAACTAGCAACAGAAACAATAACGGTAACAATATAAAGTCACAGGTTTACTTTAATTGTAAATTCAAGTGATACCTATGCAGACATATAGATGATTTATTTGTCATGTACAAGTTAGACATGATACATATACAGACAAACACGCAATTCAGGTTTGCATTAAAAGTACACACACACACTAGCAGCCGTAGGACTGATTAAACAAAAAAGGTTTTTAACTTTGAATGTCGAAACGGTATCAGCCTCCTGATGGGTAATTTGTTCCAGAGAAGAGGTGCTCTATAGGAGAAGGCCCTGCCTCCTGCAGTTTTTTTATACATTTTGGGAACCACCAGATAGCCGGCATCTTGGGATCTTAGTGTCCTTGTGGGGTCATGGGGTGCAAGGATACCAGAGAGGTATGGTGGTGCTAATCCATGGAGAGATTTGTAGGTTAGTAGTAGGACTTTGAAATCAGCTCTGTCTTGGATTGGTAGCCAGTGTAAAGAGATGATAGAAGATGTTATATGATCATACTTTCTGGTTTGGGTCAGTAGTCTAGCAGCAGCATTTTGCACCACCTGTAATTTTTTTTTTATGTGGGTTCTTGGGAGGCCAGAGAATAATACATTGCAGTAGTCTAATCGGGATGTAACAAATGCATGTATTAGTTTTTCAGCATCATCCTTTGATAGGAAATTTCTTGTTACACAGATGGAAAAATGCAATTCCGGTAATATGGTACTCGAACGAGAGGTCTGGGTCTGGGTCCATTGTGACACCTAGATTTTTGACCAACTGGCTTTAAGAGTCTTTGATGCCGTTTAGGTCTAAGGTGAGATTGGATAAATTATTTCTGTATTTTTAAGGTCCAAAAATTTGCACCTCTGTATTATCCGAATTGAGAAGAAGGAAATTTGCCGTCATCCAAGTTCTTATCCCAGAAACAAATGTTTCCAGAGCGTGTGGTAGTTCTCCAGGCTTAAGGGACATGTATAGCTGTGTGTCATCTGCATAGCAGTGAAAATTTACTCCGGAGCTTTTAATTATGTTGTTTCCTGGGGTTATGTAACGGCTAGTCGACATTTTCTGAGTGCCTCGGCTCTGGCATAGTTCCATTTTGAAGACAACCAGGCAGTGGTCTGATGATGTAGGATTATGAGGGTGGACAATGAGGCCAGTAATCTCAATTCCCCGTGTGAGAACTAGATCTAATGTATGCGAGTGAAGATGGGTAGGTTTGGGGACCACTTGTGTGAGGCCCGTTGAATCAATGAGAGCAGTGAAGGCCTTACTTAAAGAATCTTTTGGGTCATCTACGTGAATGTTAAGTCACCCATAATTAGGATGTTATCAGTATACGTCACCTCTGTCCTTCTGTCCTTCAAACTTTCCTTCAAACTTTATGGCAACCATTTGATGAGGCCCTTTCCTGTTTCAGCGTGTATTTGTGTGTGCGTGTTTTGGTAGAGTGAAGTGTCTCAGTACCTGGACTCACTTTTCATTTTTAAACTGGATCAAATTGACTTTAACAAATGTGTTCCTCAATTGAGTGTTTCAGGATGAAAAAATACAAACCCAGATGCATCCATCTGGACGCAATCTTATGGATGGAATTTGTCTTTTCAAAGTAATGGAGCTTTTAGTTATTGGACTGTAAACACTTATCATTTGTCATCTCTGATATTTTAGACATGTGGAGCTAGGTATTTGCAATCTGACCAATGGTGGAGTACAACAGACATCCATGAGGTCTGCAGTGGCTCCATCTCTGGAGTACCAGAGTCTGGGGTCTGTTTCCATGGATCCGCATCATATCAACAGGAGCCATCCACACGCAACCGACAGTCCATACGAGTACAACTACGACACCTACGACTGTCAAACTGAGGAATGCATCGAGGACATTTTCGTGGAGTTTCCTACAGAGCATCTGGATGAAGGCTTTGATTACTCCCTGTGCGACGACGACAAGCTGGACCAGGGTGTCATTTGCCTCCCAAAGCCAGATGCCTTCAACCCCTGTGAAGACGTCATGAGCCTGGGCTTCCTCAGGGTGTCCCTGTGGGTCGTCAGCTCGTTAGCCATCCTGGCTAACCTTCTGGTGTTGCTCATTCTGCTGTCCAGCCACAGCAAGCTGACGATCACTCGCTTCCTCATCTGCAACCTGGCATTCGCGGACTTATGCATGGGGATGTACCTGCTGCTCATCGCCTCCGTCGACTGGTACACGCGCTCCCAGTATTACCACTATGCCATCGCCTGGCAGACGAGTCCTGGTTGCCACCTCGCTGGAGCGCTCACCATCTTTGCGAGTCAGCTTTCCGTCTACACGTTGACAGCCATTACCCTCCAGCGCTGGCACGTCATTATCTTCGCCATGAGCCCGCAACGCCGCCTGCGGCTACGCCATGCGCTTGTGGTGATGCTAGTGGGTTGGGTTCTCTGTTTGCTGCAAGCCTTCTTGCCATTAGTCGGTGTAAGCAGCTACCAGAGGGTAAGCATCTGTCTACCCATGGATATTGAGACACCTGCCGCTCGCATCTACGTGGTCTCCGGGCTAGTGATCAATGTACTGGCGTTCATGGTGGTGTGTGTTTGCTATGTGCACATCTACTGCATGGTCCATAATCCACAGCACCAGTCCAGCAGAGGAGATGCCAGCATGGCGAAACGTATGGCCGTACTTATTTTCACCAATTTCTTATGCCTGGCCCCGATTTCCTTTTACGGCCTCTCTGCTACTCTGCACCGACCGCTCATCACGGTTACTGATTCCAAGGTCTGCCTTTTTTTGTTGTTTAAAATGAACAATTCATGATTTCAAGTTGTTCATATTTAAGAATATATAGATTACATTATCCCCTGTAAGAGGACTTTACAGCACTGTGCATTTCTTTTCATATGATCTCTTATCTAAGGGGGATTCATTTTCCACTTTTTATTCACTGAATTTGTTTGTTCATCTTTTTTTCAACAGGTATTGTTGGTTCTAATTTACCCCCTGAACTCCTGTGCCAACCCATTCCTCTATGCCATCCTTACACGGGCTTTTCACACAGACATCTTTATCTTGCTGAGCAAGATGGGCATCTGTCGGAGCAAGGCCCAACTCTACCGAGAACAACTAGTCATTGGCAGGTTCCAGAGCTCCAAACCATGTGCAGTTAAGTCCAAGTAAACCTCGCCAACTCTTTTTTGAGAATTTACAAAAGTTAAACGGCACTCAGTTGAGATATCATGTGGGCCTAAATATGGTTTTGTTGCGCATACCTGCTATGCTCCAGCTCTGCTTGCTTTCTGGCTCAGGAAAATTATAAATCAGAAAGAATTTGTATCCTTTGTCATCAAATTGTGTAAGAATTTGGTTGACTATATCCATTAGCTTAAACACATTAAGCATAGCCCAGCTATAATTGTGTACATTTTATGATGCTTACCTTTGTGATTAAAGTTCATTTTAACATACATTATCAGTTGCTGTTTTAACATTGTGGAGCTCAATGACACAATTTCAGATCTTCACCCAATGTATTTTTGTTGAGACTGGACAGCCAGTCTGTTCTGGTTAATCGGAATGCCTTGGGAAACCTGTTTAAATGTTGACATAACTCTTCTAATTCTTATCTATACAAAATATCCTTGAATTGTGAAGCAAATTACAGTACATTCTTTCTTAGAAGTAGTCTGTTCTTTTAGTTGTCATTAGTTATTCATATGACTCATTTTATTAACATCAAAGTCAGCAGGGTAAGAGATTTTGCCACAAAGATAGCAACAATAGTGCAAAATACACATTAACATCCATTTGTAGACCTTTAATAAATTCAAGGGCAACTGTTCATTCAGTATCTTACACAAATTCCATTAGTAGTAGATGGACATTAAACATTACATGTCAAATTTCCACACCAAACACCTCAAAAAATTCAATAACATGTACTGTCTTCAAGCCCATGCACACAATTTTGAAATGAGGATTCAGGATTTTAGTGTTAAGGCATTATTTGTCAAGTAACTTCTTAGTTTGTTTAATTCTTCCTCTGGAAACAGTCACACTGACGTTCTCGAGGAAGGCTTTAGAACACAGGAGACATAGCTGTCCATGAATGATAAATTTTCAGTCAAAACCTTTAAACTTTTGCATACAATTGTTTTGCAACATTAGCCAAGTTTTAGTTACTCTGCCTGTCATCTCTCTACTCATGTTAAGACTAATTACCTATTGACTAAAGAACAAAGGTCATTTTCATCATTATCCCTTGAATTATGTAAACCTGATGAGTTACTGACACACATACTATATTCCACCATTACGACACTGTAAGGCTGGGAACAAGATAAAGCAACACTAGAACCAATTCCGTCACAACATACAGTTCATAATACCTTTCCATCTGTTGAAAGCATCCAATTGGTTGATCACGAGCAAAGGTGACTTTCTGCTCAGCAACGTCTCCCCTGGCACGTGACGAAACGAGACGACTTGGATCCATTCAAAATAAGTTAATTGTCGTATAAAACAAACAGCTTCTCTCAGTAACACCAAGTGGACCGTATAACAAAGAAACAAAAGATCGAATCAAGAACCTTGATAGAACCCTCAGAATTTCTAGACTACCTTCAGGTGAGTCCAAACACAAAGAAATCCTCCTCCAGTCCTGCTGTTCGAAGTTCAAAGTGCAAAAGTGACTCACCCTCCCCCTTCTCATGTGGCATTGTAAATTCTGACATCCATCCAACCATTGTTTTCTGCTCTAAGCTTCCATTTCTGTATCCAGACAGTCCTGTTTTTTTTTTTCTCTTCACTGCTGCACACATTCTCCAGGCTGGTCCTGTGTCGGGCTGCCATTAGTGATGTCTCTCTTCTGCTCTATGGGTACCTGTAGGAAGAGGGAGAGGATATACTTTTATTTACAATAATGCTCAGAATATGATCAGTCAGATGATCATATTAAGCAACAGCTTCCATCTGCAAATGCCACACCTGGAATCCATTACCTTTCCAGACCTTTCCCTGCTTAATTGATGAAGAAATAATAAAGAATATCCCACACCTGTCCATGAAACAGTTTGAGTCAATTGTCCAATTACTTTTGGTCCCTTGAAAAGGGGGCTACATATAGAGCTGTAATTCCTCAACCCTCCTTTCTATTTGGATGTGAATATCCTCAAATTGAAGCTGAGACTGCATTTTAAGCCTGTATTCGTTATTTAACTGAAACTTTAATACATTTTGGTAAATAGCCAAAATAACAAAACTTGTCCAATTATTGGCCCTAACTGTAAATGTACAATGTGCAAAGTAGAGTAAAAATGTGTTGTATGAATAATGTTCAAGTTAGATTTGTGACCACAAGGTGGCAATAACGGCCCATATCAACCAACAAACCTAACCCAACAAACACAGGCGCAAATATCAATATATACTGCTTTTTTCGGTTTGTTTCTTTAAATTTCACATCTTATGTCTTTATTTCCAGTGGTGCTAAATGAACTCCAATGATGCAGGTAGATTAGGTGGGAGAGCACTGTAGAGGAATATATAAAACCTTTCCGAAGTGACCTTGTGTAGCCCAAGTTGCTTCAGGTGGGGGCAGTGAAGGCATAAACATTAGCACACCCGAGGTTTGACCTCAAATCAAATCTTTGTTGCTCTGACCTGGCTAAAACCAGCACCTGCCACTCAATAGAACTTGTGGAAACCATCTGCCATTAGTGACAGTTCATTAAAGCACTCTACTATTATGAACACAAGTACAGTAGGTCATCTCAAATGTCTTGTTGATGCTCTAACTTAAGATATAGGTCCGTCTAGTCTCAGATTCCCTGACAGATAACCAACCACGGTTGTTAGGTTAATTGCGGTTTGTGCTGGTGCACAGTGTCAACAACCGTTTATGGGAAAACAGATGGAACTCTAATAACAATATTTAGACTGTAAAGAGAGAAGATGACTCCTGCAGCAGAGACGGAAGGCTGAGGTGGACGCCCAGTGCTCGTGAGAGAGAAAAGTAGCTGTTCAACTACGAGACCTTTTTACCAAAGCCCAAGACAAACCCCTTTTTAGAACTCGATATATATACACACACACACGAGGTATAACATACATCCCACATGCACAATGTCTCTCCCTTGTCTGCGCCGCCCCAACGCACAAACACCCACAGGTACCTGGTAATAGTAGTGCGATCTGTAGTTGACCCACTTCTTCACATCAGTTCTCTCCCCGACCGAGAGGGAGCGGACCGTGGCTTTGGAAGCGGATGCTGCCGGCATGTCAAACTCCACCTCCAGGTGTTTCTGCAGCGTGTCTGGTACCTCCCTGTCTGAGCCCAGCTCCAGGCGGCAGAAGAATGTGTGAGGGTGACCCATTGCTGGACAAGTGGGGTAGGGTGGGGGGAGAAAACATGGTTCATGGAAGCATTGGGCTGTTTGGATGACTTTGATACTACCAATCAAATAGAGCACCGGGTATTGCAAGGCCATGCAGAGACTGCTTCAGTGTATGGCTGAAGCTACTACCATCTTAAAAGCAGACATTATCAGGCAAATATCACAGATAAATGCCCTGAGAGGAGAAAGATGACTGAACAAAAAGAAAGAGATGGTTTATGTGGAACACAAAAAGACCAGAACAAAATAGAGTAAAGGGCAAGGCAGACAGACGGGGTGCACAAAAGAGAGGGAGGAGAAACAGGAACGTTTCAGTAGAGGAGGAATGAGGAGGCAGGCTTGGCACTGTAGCGTAAGAGAACAAGGGGGAGAGAGGAGGACAGACGAAAAGGGGAGAGGGCCTACAAAAGAGAGGACAGCCCTATGGGTTTGTGAGGTAACTAATTGTGACAGCTAGGGCTTTGTCTAGCCTATCAGCAAACAGAGCAGGCAGCCATGCTGACGACTATTGAAATGGGCCTAGAGGGACAGGCATTCTAACGGAGACATACCAACGCAAAGAGTTAGTGTGCACATGTGCACGCACACACACACACACACACACACACGCACACACACACACACACAGATTTCATTGACAGACCCTCTGGCGAGGACTATTGACAGAGCCTGAGCATGGATGTGACAGCAGCAACAGATGAATGTTTATCATCTCACTGTCGTGCCCCTGCCAGAAATATGAAATTGAGACGACTAACATCTAGTGATGCCCCTAAACGGGGTTAAGTAACATTAGTCATTTTAACAGTGAAATATCAGTCAGATATTAAGGATAACACCTTCAAGGACTGAGAAAAGGTGCAACAACAGCTGACAGAGATTTTAAAAGAATCTACTGGTGTCAGTTATAAATTGAGAATGTCTGCCGACAGCTCTCGCAGTAGAACTGATTTGAGACTCTTTTCGGATGCCCTGATGACTGTCCCTGAGACTGAAAATCGCAGACCTTCCGTTCCTTACCTGAGTTCTTGTCAGGTAAGCGGCTGATCCTCCACACCACAGCTTTGAAGGCCTGCTCGTACTTGGCCGTTCCCAGTGTGACCCTCATCACAGGCTCCGATCCTGAAGTGCTGGCCGTGCCGAAGCTGGCCCCCTTGTTGAAACGGGCCTTCAGTGACCTTTCTCCCATGACCCCCTCCCGCTTGAAGTTCTTGGCCCAGATCTCTGGAATGGGATAACGCACCTACGAGATTGGGCATTAAAAGTCACAATTAGATTCTATGGTTAACAACGTCAGTCAACAAACTTTGATTTTTTTCAGGTGCATGGATTTAAAAACAAGCAAAGCATAAAGGCGAAAAGAAATGAGCTATTGTGGTACAGTATTGCCACGTCATTGTGAGCAGACATCACGTTACGGGCCATACCGCTACATTCTCGCAGGGGATCAGGTTGAGTGTGTCTCGATTGGAGGAGAAGCCCTGTGACATCAGCAGCCAAGACTGGAGGGTGATCTCCGCTCCGCGGATAGTGGCGACAGTGCGCAGTGTGAAGGGGAGGGTCTTCTCGGCGAAGGCCGTACGGAAGCGCAGCAGCTCAAAACGCCGACAGGAAGGAGGGGTGAAGGTGACGGCGTGGGAGGACAGGAAGTTTAACTCGTCCGCGTGCTCGTCGTTCAGCTCCCAGTCCCGTAAGCGGATCCATCTCGTCGTGCTGTTGGGGATGATGTCATGTCTGGACACCACCTCTTTCCCTTTGACCTGGAAACCAGTGTTCCTCTCCAGAGTTTAGAATTCAAACACAAGTTTCAATCCGACTCATTAGCTGAATGCTAGCTGAATTGCTCAACACGCGGTTTGTAGTTACTGTTTGTGTATCGTATGTACTTCCCTCTTTATTTATGCAGCCTCAATAACTAAGAATACCTCATTATCGTAACCCCAAAAAACCCAGAGCTATGCACACTCCCAATCGGAGGCCTACCTGAACATCGTTGAGTCCCAGGCTGCAGCCAGGGGAGCCGGAGAGGAACGCCAGGACGTGCACGCGCGTGATCACCAACTGCTCCCGAATCCTCCCGTCTCCTTCGCCAACGGTCCCGTAGAAGTCGTCCCTCACCTCCACCTGGATCTCCTCCTCGGAGAGACTGCTCCCGACAGGCGAGGTTAGCCCTGGAGATTCCCTCGCGGCGGCTGGCGACGGCAACCGCCGCAGCACTTCCACGACCGCGTGGCGGAAGCTCAGGTAGTCTTGGTAGCAGGTGGTGCCCAGCTTCACCAGCTGCTCCCGGATTGGCTGATGGGCGACGGACGACTTTGGCTGGAGGCGCCTCCTCTCGCGGTATTGGACGAGGTCCACGCTGAGGGTGTGGACTCTGCTCGTCTCTTCATAGCTCTGGAGGCGATGCTCTGACACCTCGTGATTGGGATTCAGCGTGACGGTCCGGAAGGGTTTGTCCAGACCCCGCTCGTAGAAGAGTTGCAGGACTCCCTCGTCAGACAGACGGACGTAAATGGGTCCCCAGTGGCGGGAAGACATGATGTTCTTCTTCTCCGGGATGCGGAGGAGCATGGTCCAGCCCTCCCGGGGGTTCATGTGGTCCGGCTGGTATGGGATCTCCTCCTCCCCCCTCTCTGTTCCCTCTGGCCTGCCTTCCTCCTCCTCCTCCTCTTCCAACAGGTCATCGGGAAGGGTTGGGCTTCCTGGATCGTCCGGATCGGAGATGTGAAGGTTCTTGAGTGGGTTTAAGTCCAGGCAGTCTGGGGAAGGACGGTCAAAGACCAGCGTCTGTCCTCCTTCTCCCCTCCGGCTCCAACCGACGGGTTCACTCTCTGAGGGGAAGAATAAAGCGGGCTCCTGTGGGGCATCCAAATTGTGGGATTTGAAGAACGGTGAAAAGGAACACGAACGTTCCAGACCTGTGCCTTTACTGTCTGTTGTCGACCGCATTTCCTCAGTACCGCCCAGATCCGGTTTACAATCAAAGTAGGAGCTGAAAGGGTTGATGGGAGAGGGCTGGAGATTGGTTAATTCTTCATCCAGGAACGGGTTCTTCTTATTGTAGGGGGTGCTATTCTTAAGAAGTGGGTCAAGTGCTGTTGTTGTGGAACCATCTGGAGTGAGACCCAACAGACGGAGCTCACAAGCATGGTTTTGCTTCTGGTTCCGGACAGGGACCCCAATGTGGTTGCTGTTGCCATCCTGGAGAGGGCTGTGGTGGGTATTGTCCAGTTTGATATGAGATGGCATCTCAGGGCGCTGCTGATGAGGCTGCTCCTCATCATCGTCGAAGGTTACCCAGGTGGATAAGCGATGGTTGAAGGTGGTTTCCGAAGGCCCGTGTATTTGTTTGTTGTTGGAAGTCCAGCTTATGGAGTCCATGTCTATACCTTCATCATCTGCAAAGATGGAGGAATCTGTCAAAAGAAAAAGGAAATGCACATGAATTACTGGTGTCAAAATTGTAAAATGAAGACATCCTGTTTTCAACATCGACCAATATGAGTCCAAGAAACAAATGTAAGATAAAGCGAAACCATGATGGTTTTTCCATCGACAAGCCACGACACACTGCCAACACACAGACAGTTCAATGGGCACAGACGGGCGCAGACACACACACTCACAACACATACGTTTGCCTAATGCAATCTCCCTATAAAACCACACAAAAAGTGCACTCTTTGGTTCCAAATAGCAACAAGGACTGTTCATCTATTCCTCAACAACAGGAGACGTGTTAAACCATTGTGGTCTAAACAGCGCATGCGGCCTCCATAACAAAAACTCAAACTAAAAGTATGTGTGTATGGGAGTCAGGTGTCTGAGCGGTGAGGGAGTCGGACTAGTAATCCGAAGGTTGCCAGTTCGATTCCCAGTCATGCCAACTGACATTGTGTCCTTGGGCAAGGCACTTCACCCTACTTGCCTCGGGGGAATGTCCCTGTACTTACTGTAAGTCGCTCTGGATAAGAGCGTCTGCTAAATGACTAAATGTAAATGTAAATGTGTATATTGATGTGTATGTACAGTATGTGTGTGCGCAAAGCATGCCTTGGTGCCAGTTTGTGAGCAAGCATCAACATGGAGTATGTGGGCGTGTTTCGGTGTCACAATAGCTATGCTGACTAAGAGGGTTGGTGTAGGGGCATGTGTCAGCAACCATGGACGCTTCTAAAGTGAGCACTTGCTCCTATGCACCATAATAACAATACACACGCACAAAGTCAGTTTGCATCGTCCTTCAGCTTATTTTGTAGAACTGGTACTATGAAAGAAGACACATATCTGGTCGCAGATTATTTTTTAAGTACCTATGCAGTGGTTTACAATCGGAGTCAAGCTCAACTGTAAATGTTCCTCGTTCTTTCTATGTCTATTTTAAAACAGGCACAAACAAAAGTGTTGATGTACTGTTCTAGATTAAACATCTAGAAACCTGACAGTGCCGCCATTATCTTTTTCTACACGTTCGTCACCTTCTCAAGGACCTTTTGGAGAACTAGTTTGTTTTTCTACTTCCAATGCTGAATTTTTTTTTTTACGAACAGAATGGCTTCTATCCATTAGAACTCTCTCCATTTTGGCCATTTATTCAGAAAGTAGCCATCTTTCTCCCTGAGTGAAAGCACACTTCTTTACCTGTTGCTAGGCGCCAGTGCTCTGTACCACGTTCCTCTGTGCCTTTTACCATTTTAACAAAGAAACGGGGGGGGGGGGGGGGGGGGGAGGGGCTGGATGAATGCCCTCTCTGGGAGCACAACACTCAGCTGGGGAAGCGCGTCAGAAGCCTGTACGAGGGTGGGAAACTAATTACAAGTGGGGTACACTAATGCGATCGCTGAATACCACACACACACTTTTGCCCAAACACACCAGACCACACATGAAGAGATATTATTTGCAAAGGGACGTAAATACATGACATATTCCTGCTCTGTGGACAAACACACCCAGCAAACAAGCATACACGGTGACCAAGTAGAGACCCACCTATACCCACACCTCACCCAAGGCCACTCGAGGACTCCAAAACTATGTTGATAACTGACTTACACTGACACTCTTTGGGAAAAAAACAACCATGGGAAACTCTCAGGTGAAACCATCTCAATGGGTGCATTAAGCCTGTTACCTGATCATTCTTTTCAGATGATTTCACTCGTCACTGACTCACCAAATCTCCAATACCAGTTTAATTGAACGGAATAGGACTAACACAGTATGTGAGGATTTGTTATTGACAACTGAGAAGTTGGGTACCGTTTTATTGGGTACCGTTTGAGGGGAGATACTCTTTCAAGTGCTGGAGACAACATAGCAGAAATATGCAAACTAGGCTCCCTCTGTAGCGGTCAGGAGGGTTTTGCAAGTCTCTTCATGTTGAGGCACGGGGAGACGAGACAGAAACACAGGCACTGGGATGCTTCTGGGAAAGCACTGGGGAAAGTGGAAACTTACAGAAGCAGTGAAACTGCCAAACAAAGAAGGTCATTCATATCTAATCCTGACCAGTTTGGGCTTTATTGTGCAGTGAGCAATTTTCGCGCACACTTCTGCACGCGCACGTGTCTACGCATAAACACATAATTTTGGTGTCCAGTGCAAGAAAAAAAAAAAAAAGAGTATTGTGCTTAATGGGATTGGGAGAGCTTTACTGAACAAAACTTCTCTGAGAATCTTGTCGAAAAGGCTTGTCGGTGTTGCTAAGCACCAGCTTATCTGGGTATGTCTCACAACAATGCAGACCTACAAAGCTCTGCGATTTACAGTGGCGCGAGTGGGAGAGCTCCAAAAAAGCATTAGGCGGCATTTTGGAATATAAAACAAACAAAATAATCTATACAAACCTGTCTTTCAGCCTAGCCCACAGACTTAACCATTCTTGGAAACAGCAAATAAGGAAACTAGACATTTGTTGGCTGATATGAAACTGCATGTCTAGCAGTTTCTGTTTGGTTATGAGTTCAGTCAACCTAAAGTACCGCTTATGAGGAAAATGTGTATACTGTAACTAGAACAGAATTGGTAAGATATTGAAAGAGTCCTGTCCTGACAGAAAAGTGCTTTGTTCCCTTCCTCAAGGACAAGTACACAAAGAAAAGCCATCCATTGTTTACCCATGCTGCCACTCCTCTCCAAAGTAAAGTGCACTCACTCTTGCCCCTCTTCACACTCATTGCGTTATACTTCACATTTCCCGAAGCCACAAACAGACGTACACACACACACAGACGTTTATCGTACACAATCATGAGCACACCAGTCGTGTACAATCAATGAGTAGAAGAAGAATGATAACAAATCCATTGAGAATTTTTAAACAGAACTCACCAGGAAGCGGTAATCAGAGAAGTGTATTGGTTTGTGCGTGTGTGTGTATATGCTGACTATAGGCTTGAAGACAGTTCCCTCTTTCCCTGTTGTGCTTTGAGAAAGTCATGTGATTTAACCAGCGGCCGAGCATGTTTGAACAGAGGCGTGTGCGGACCTGCAGCCTATCCACTTGTCTCTACCAACATTTTAGCACTCCCCTTTTCTCTCTATCCCTCTTTCTTTGTCTTCTCTTCTCTCCTCACACCTTTTCACCCTTCTCCTTGTTAATCGCTCACTTCCTCATTTCTGGACCATGACTTTCAGAGCTTCTCATGTGATGGCTGCTTTTCTCCTGCTCACTTACCTTCCTCTCACCTGACCACCTGTGGAAAACAGTCTGTCGACAGAGCAATCTGTCTCGCTTTTAAATCGATAACTTTTGCTTCCCTCGCTAATTCCAAGCTGTGGAGCTATCTGTCCTTCCTAAGTCAACCCGTTATATTTTCTGTCTGACTGCTTGCAGATACAGTGTGTAAGGATGTGCGTATATCTCAGGGTAGTGGTAGTTGAGTCGTCGCCATAAGGTAAGGGGGTGTTGGAGGGATTTAGCGCTAAGCAGCTTACCAGTCTCTGATGGCTGCAGGGGAGTTCAGGTCCTGATGTCTACATGCTCGTAAATCAAGCTAATGAACACTTCTGGAACGTCCCCCAAGAGCATAGTTCTAACAGTTTTACGGTGGTCAGAGCCAAGGAAAGGTCTCCATTTACTAGCCACAATGCAAAGTAGCGATATCTCAGCTACAGTTCTGTTATATCGTAATTAAAGTAGTGCATAGTACAGTGCAGCAAAATCAAAGTTCAGTGCAACATGAAACAATTATGTGGGTGCCACCTCTTGCCAGACTATGTGTGTGTGTGGGTGTGTGTGGCAACAACAGGTGTTGAAGTGGGGGTGAACCATGGGTCACGCACAAAAAGAGTGTTAAGCTTGCTGTCTTTTTAGCGTGTCTTCTCTGAGCTGTGACACACAACCTCACCATTTGGAAGCCATATGTCACGTCTGTGATTGAGGGCTGAAAACAGATGTCAGTCTGGGTACTGTATTTCAAGCACTCCAGGCTGTTTACAACAGGACACTAGCCAAACCTGGGTCAATTACAGCAAGTGTTAACGTAACAGCATGTAACAGCAAATATGAAAACAATGAATCAGTTAACTGTTACACTATCTGGTGCATCCACTTGGATACTATTTATATTTTCCGAACTGTTTAACTTTAACACCTCTCCCGGCAGATTTACTTTCAGTCCCTCTTATTCCATAAAGTTGATTCAAACTTTAAAACACACACAAATGTTTTATATGTATATTTGGATATGGCAAACTTGGGACTTCCATTCCCATTTTTTCTGCATGTGTGAGGTGTGTGGGCGCCAGTGGTTTTCACGTGAGTGTTGTGTGTGGGACAGGTTTATGGAGATGATTTCTGTGCAGTAAACACATAGCTTCTGAAGAGAATCCCATAACATGTCACAAATCAAACTTGTCAAGCCGCTTCCCCCTCTAACCTCCATCTGCTAGGACACTGTGTGTATGTGTATATGTGTGTATATGTAAACGGACAGTAAATTCTCTCTGATATATCATCCAGTCTATACATCAAGCAGATATTGCGCAGACGTCCAGATCAGACATCCAGCATCCAATATTATTTCTGCTGTTACGGTCAAGAGCATACAACAGAAAGCCATAAACCTGTCAATAGGTGCACACGCACATACACACCCACCTGTGCATGCACAAGCGCAAATGCAGCAGCACACATACACACACACACACACTACACAGAAACCTCATTCTAGTGTGTCCTCTACCCCACCTTAGCCAATGGGATAAGGTGGGGTATGAGAGAATTTAAACCCTATAGGTATTAAAGAATTTGGACCCTAGGATTTTAGTTCCCTCCTCTTTGTTTTCTCTGTGTGTGGAGAGAGGGAGTGGTTGTTCAAGTGTGTGTCAGTGCTGAGTCAGAGAGAGAGCCAGAGGAGTGTGTGGTGTTTGAAGTGTGTGTGTGTGTGTGTGTGTGTTTGAGAATGGGCATTCTAGTCCTTTGGGATGAATTAGCCTAGTCTGTTTCCTGTCTGAAAGAACACACCCGAGGGGCAAAGATTTCAATTGGATAACAGAGTTATCCGTGTGTGTGTGCGCTTACTGCGTGACTGTGGTCGTGATGAGGTCCCGTCGGGGGTGTCCTCTGCGTTTAGGGAGGGCAGGTCGCAGGACGATGCCCCCATACTGACTGAGCTCAATTCTGATTGGGTGGCCCAGGTGCTTTCAGAGGAGGGCACGGCACTCCAGAAACTGGCCAATGAACACAAGCTGGTTCTGGGACCTGTAAGGAAGAGACAGAAAAACAAGTTTGTGCTAGTACGAAACACACACACACACACAACACAAACTATGTAGCTCAAATGGTAAAGAAAACCATCGTTTTAAATCACCACATACAACAAAGCACTGGACACACCATTAATTTCAAGTTTCAAACTTTCCCCCATTAAAATGAAGCTTGAATGCTGTGTGTGCTTAAGGCAAGGAGTAAACAGAACTTGCCTTGCTGTATACTTGCCTGGCAAGTATAATTAGGGAGGCACAACAATATGTGATAGAATGTTGGGTTAGTAATAACTGGCCTGGGCTCCATATTAAGAACTTTATAATTTTTCAAAGCATGCACATTCTCAATAGAGTGAAAACTTCACTGAGCAAAGCTTTCCTTGCTACAGCAACCTGGCTAGACAAAAAATTGAATTGAACCTATTGAAAAAAACCTATAAGGACCGATTAACCGATTATTAATAGTGCTCATTCATGGTTTTTCATGACAGAAAGTACAATGTATTATATAACTTTTAATACTACTTCATTTTAAGTATGCACACCGGCTTTGTTGAAAACATACTGACTGAATGTGTCATAGAACAGGTGCCCTAAATGGGTGAGAGCTCAATTCCATTTCTGCATTTGGGCTCAATTCCAGATCTGGAAACATCTTCCATTCCATTCCTAGGTTCCATTTCTAGATTTAGTTCAATTCATCCGAATCCGAACGGCAACCTTTTAAATGGTGTTGTTCCATATGGAACTCCCAAATATCTGATAAATATAAGTAAGTCAATAACCCTTTCCTGCTCTTCCACCGGCCAGGCTGGTATGGGATTGACTTTGCCCTCCTAGCTGGAGGCGTGCTAGTGTTGAGTATGGCCTGCATGCTCCTGCACTGGCACTGGGGCCAGCTGCGGGAATTTGTGGCTTAAAGCCGCAAAGCAGGGCGCATTGATCAAAACCCCCGTTTCACTGGATCAACAACAACCGACATTTGTCCTTGCCGGTGTTCATCGCTGGAGAACCCTATGCCCACCACCAGTGGAAAACGCAGAGAAGGATGTAGCTGACAAAGACAGAAAATGAAGATTTCGAGACGGAGGCCAAAACCCCTACAAGTTAGCCCCTCTGAATGCCAAACCGCAACTACTGTAATGAGTGAGTGCAATGCTTACGGGGCTGCCCGTTTGTTTTGTTAGGAAGGGGAATACATGTCGTCCTCCATCTTCTTCCCTTTCCTACGTGGCTGATTGGCTCTCTAGACGGGTCACCTCAGGCCACTCCCACAAGTCCTCCCATCTCTTATTGTGCCCTGATGGAAACTCTACAAAATACAAATAAAATATTGCCGGGATATTGTATACAGTTTGCGGGCGTCCGGGAACCGACATTAAAATGTGGGAAACTCCTGGAACTGCTGGGAGACTTGGAATGTCTGTGTGGTGTCAAGTGATACCAAAGTCTCTTTTGCAAAGACAGACTTGTGTTAAATGCCCAAAAATACGCATTATGGAGCAGAGAAATTTCCACCATTTTGTGTGCTAATATCCTTTACTGACCATGGTGGTGAAAAGGGAAGAGACATTCATCAGAGAGGGTAACAGAAATCACCGTCTGACCACTGTTAGGCCGTAAAAGTTTTCAACACAAAACAATTTTCCTCTGTGAATGCAAAATGTACGGAATGCATCCGGTTCATACCTTTCACCTGCTTCTGAGGAACTGGGGAGAGCCAGGGCTTCTCATCAAATAGGACCCAGGCATTCTGTTGGGGAGGCGGGGCCACAGGCTCTATAGAGGAGGAAGTGTCCACGGGGGCGGAGCTTGGCCTGCTACTCATGTCTGAGAGACACAGTGAATTGTGGGATAAAAATAATTGGCCAACAACCCTGATCAAATGAAATTGCATCTCACTAACAATAACAACAAACAACTATGAAAGAATTGAGTTATATTAACATTATTTACAATCATAGACAAGAAACGGTGTGGTTGTCTAAGCCCTGGCAGGCAGTACACCCATAAAGGACATGAAGCTTTTATTTATTCAAGCATCTACTTCATAATGCATTCAATATTTGCATAATGTGATGTTATTTTCCTCTTTCCAACTCTTGAAGGCATTTGATGGTGAGGAGAAAGGACAGCATAGGAGCCTAGAGATAGAGGTACACATTTGTGTGGCAAACCTCACTATTACACATGCAGACACTAGCGCAGATGTGCACATACACTAATGCACACACAATGCGTCACACTAGATTCTCAATGTACTAAATGCACACGAGCCATTGTTAGCCATCGGTAGGCCCTGATTTTGTATGTTCCATTTCCAATATGGCGGATTGATTCATTGTGGCAGATATTGGCAAAACTATCATCATCAGAAACACTAACTAGATATTTAACCGATGAGGCCAGAATTGGTCTTTACACATTTACATTTACTGTAACTACATTGCAATAAATATAGTAAAACCATTGTAGGTACATAGGAATTTCAATGTTAGAAATTGGTATTAAATGTTAGGCCAAAACTGTAGGAACACAGTATTGGGGAGGGGTGTAAGGGTTAAGTACATATGGTAGTAGTATCAGCTAGTTAATCACAGTGTCATTTCCCTGAAAACTAAGTCTTATTGCAAATGTTTTATATTTTGAACACATACCGGTTATTTGCTGCTCTGCAGTTGCCCGGAAACCTTCATCAGGAAATGCCACCCAGCCAACTCTCCCAGTCCCCACTCTGCCCGTGGTATCAGTGGCCATGGAGCCGTCCTAGATTGTGTTGGGTGTGGGGGTGTGTGTGTGTGAGTGAGTGCAAACGTTTTTTTAAGAATGAGAGTCCCCAAACCTCACATCCATCTTAAAATCCATTCCCGCCTTGTCAGGAAACTAGTAAGGAAACAGAGAAGAAAAAACACATTAATACGTTGTTCCAGAGTAAACTTGACTATAGCTGCAATGAGTAATGCACGCCTATCTATCAAGTCTATATGTGACATGGTATTTGTCTCTAAACAACTAAAGAGATGTTACAAATGCTGTTTGTCTAAAGGTTAGGAAGGAGGTTTCTCCCAGCCTAGGGGTGAAACGATTAATCATTGTGACATTTATTAGAGGTGATGTTGTCATTAACAGCCGCCTAGACCAACAGTCCCGCGGGGTAACTGTGAAGACAGCTGATACTCACTACAATCACAATACATCATTGCCTTCCTGTCCCAAGGGATGAGCCTGAGAAACTGTTGGTTGGAATAGGGTACTTGACCAACAACAAAGACTCAAGTAGCTATTGGTGGTTTGTCAACCATGTTAAATGATCAGTAACTTACTAATGGTTCTATACAGGTAACAAACTGCAGGAGGTAGAATTCTGAAAGAAATCTGAAAGAAATCTGAAAGAAATCTGAAAGAAATCTGAAAGAAATCTGAAAGAAATCTGAAAGAAATCTGAAAGAAATCTGAAAGAAATCTGAAAGAAATCTGAAATCTGGTCGAAATTCTAGTCAATTTGAACTGAAATCAGCAGTCTACTATTTCTAGTCAATCTTGTAAACCAGAATTAGCTGCGATTTATGGGTCTTTCCCCACTGCTCAATGTTTGGGAATCACTGATAGTCAGGATATGAAGTCATTGTCCAGCAAATCATGTGAACAGATACACATTTCCAAGTAACTGTGTATGAGTGAGAGAGTGTGAGTGAGATAGAGAAACAGCGCCCCCAATTTTAGTTTGAACTTGTGTGCTTTCTCCCAGCTCGAGTTCGATTGATAGTGGTTTCACGAAATAAGCCAAGGAAAAAAGCCCACCTCTCCTTAGACAAACATTCTGCCTGGAACAGCACCGCTGGAACATAATTGGCTGTAAAGTAGCGGATCGCTCCCAAAAATGTAAATAACTCAACTGGCACTGAGCTGTCATAATTCAAGTTTCTCTTAACAACTCTCATAGGACCTCATTAGCTTATTTTATATATATATTTTTTATTTTTTTACTGATAATATCTTTCCTATTATACCTTTCAAGATGGAGGACAACACAACATAAGGTCAAGAGAGAGGAAATAAACAGGCTGGAACTCAGAACCATCACCCAGTTTCCCACAGGGTGCAAAGGGTGAGCACTAATATCCTGTCAATACTGAGAGTGAGAAGGGGAGAGAGAGAGAGAGAGAGAGAGGAGAGAGAGAGAGGAGAGGAGAGAGAGACAGGAGAGACAGGAGAGACAGAGAGAGAGAGAGAGAGAGAGAGAGAGAGAGAGAGAGAGAGAGAGAGAGAGAGAGAGAGAGAGAGAGAGAGAGAGAGAGAGAGAGAACAGGAAACATTTCCTTGCTGAAAGGAAACACACTTAGAGCCTCTTTAACGATATGACAGACAATAACGACTAGTTCAGCCCTTCTGTCTTGCCTTGTTCTTTCTCTATCTCCTTTGCACACTCTCATCCCGTTTCGGTTTCCCACCCTTCCCAGAGATAAACGACTCAAATCCCTTCTCCACTGGATCTCGCTCTCCATGCCTTTGCAATACAGACTACAGAACTTGGAACACCATCTGTCATGTCCTCCTCGTACCCCTGTCTTCCTCTCTTCCTCGTTTCCTTGTTTGTTGGCCAGCACACCCAAGCTTGGTTTCACTAAAGCCTACTGTACACCCTTCACTGTACACACTGGCACCAAAACAGTCCTCGTGGACAGGAGAGGATTGGCTTGTTTGTGCAAACAGCCATGACTGGTGACATTATTCAGGCTCTGTTTCTCCGACTTCAGCTCAATTTCCTGTTTCCCGAGGCAATCCCAACCCTGTCCTGAGAGGCATCATTTAGAAGAGACAAACGACCATGAACCCACACCTCTTTTTTTTCCCGCAGGTGACTGAGGAGGTCAAGAGGATATGAGTTAGACAACCACTTTTCCAATGCTGTGGAGTAGGTATCCAAGCACTCAACAAACACACAGCTGAAGCGGGTAGCTACGACAAGTCTCTATTAATCTCCCTATCAACTTCATTGAAACAACGGCTTATTGACCACACCGACCACACAATGACCTTGCACGTCGCTGATCCCCTCAAGATTCAATCAGCATGACCGCACACTTCTCTTGACCTCAGACAGATTTTACCGATCAAGCTTGGTAGACCTAGGGTTGGCGATACAAAATGACTTTTGTCTTAACAGATATATTTAGTAGAGTAACTACATTTAGAGTTTTACATGTATTCATTTAGCGGACACTTTTATCCAAAGCGACATACAAATTGTGCTAGACTAAGTGCAGCAGATAATTAAGAACAAGAAGTGCAGAAGGGAGGACAAGAGTATAAGAAATGAGGGAGTATAAAAAATGATTGAGGGCAGGAGTAGATTACATATCCTTTTATAAGACAGTAAAAAAGAAAAAGGGATGGGAAGATGAGGTGATAGATTGTGAAAGAAGGGAGAACGAAAAGTAAATTGGTGGAAAGACGGGAACAAAATAGTGAAATGTTCTACCCATGGGTCCCCTCTCCCAACCCTGACCCAATGCTCGACCAAAGTCTCTAGACAGGGTTGTAAATTCGCTTGAATACACCCGCCCGCTCTTTAAGATGGGCATTGTTAACCGTTGGTGTGAGACACGCAAATGAGAGAACACACACAGACACACATCATACTAACACACCTACGATCCGTCAATACCCCTAGCCATACACACACCGTCAAATATTTCATAATGGTAAGCCTCCATCCCTACCCAACACACAGTATTCAAAGTCGCAGTAGGGACCCTTCAGGACTACCCTCCCCCTCGCATTGGTGCCCCCCGCGCGCTCCTGCCCCCTCCGCTACACAAACACACTCCAGTCCTTCAGCTGCTGTCGTAATGTTGACACTGAGCAACACTGACATGCCAAAAACGTCCTGAATGTTTGCCTGAATTTTCCGGACTGCTATAGCACAAACCAATACAGTAACTTAAAAATGTTTAATGTATCCTGTGTTGCAGTTTTTCAATGGATAAATAGACTAGTTTTAGGGAAATAGCTTACAGACACTGCGTAGGCTATAGTCTGAATGCCACAAGGATGACCTGATATGGTTGTAGTCGGATATTCGTATGTTAAAACGCATGTGGATTGACACAATATTTGCCATCAGATAACTAAATCTTCTCCATAAAGTATTGTTGTCCATGAGCCTGCGTGAACTCAATGTTTCATACTGACTCGCCTGTTTTGTTTGCAACCTGTTGATAGCCCGACATGCCGAGTGCTCGTCGCACGCATTGTAGCCTAACACTAGTAACAAATCTTAACTGCCGGCAGTAACTCTAGAACATTGAAACATTTGTTGACCAAGTCTCTCGAAGAACCACAAAACAACACTGCACAACAACAACAATTGCCTAATAACAACGGACAATATATTACCGACTCAGTTTCAGTGTGGCGCTGTGCTATCTCCGTATTGAGTTGACTCAACTGCTGAGCGTAGACAGCATTGAGATGTGGTCAGACATTGCATGACTACACACGCAGCATGCGCTGCGACCTCAGTGGAACGTGATTGGTCCTATAGGATTGCTCATAAACACGACAGGCAATAAGGAAGTAACCGTAGATCCCAAAGTATATGCATTGATACAGAATGGACGTAGATATTTAAACGCTTATTCATTTCATGCGGCAGAAGTTGATCAGGCTCATTAATAGGTGAATTCACCCTTGACAATGTTTGATCAGAATATTTTTTTTTAAAGTAACCTAAAACATGTCTTAAAATGGCAAATTGCATTTAAAAAGATTATTTGACAATCGGGTTACAAATGTTTTAAGTATCAGCATTTTAGTGCCCTCTTCTGGTTCTGTATCACCTCCTTCTGGACCCCCTGCTGAACTTAAGCCCACCCCACCTCGCCTCCCCTCACCCCTGTCATGCACCCCCTGAACCAGTGGCGTCGTTAGACCCTTTTTACTGGGGCACGTACCCCAATATAACTTTGCTATGCTCCAGTGAAATCTAAAGTTTGAGTTTTAACAATTTACTTTATTAGTCAATGCATACATTTAGATTGACAATCCCGGAAAAAATTAACGCAGTATCCCAATCAACGCTTGTCAAATCAAAGCAGTTTAACCAAAAACACAAACCTATGCATGCAGAATTCCATGTCAGCGCGCTCTTCTGAGCTTGCCAAATAGCCACTGCAGCACGCACACAGAACTCGGCACACAAGTCAGAATTGATAGGCTAAGAAAACATTACAAAACTAAAGAAAGTTTCTAAATAATAAGCCTACTGATCATCTTATTTTGACTAAAACATAAAAACAATATTACTTGAAGCTCAAAAAAACAGGATTTGCGCTCAAATGAATGCCAAAAAAATGTGTGCGCTCGCATTAACTATTGATGTCCCTGCCAAAGCTGATATCAAACTTGCGTCCCTGAACTGTTGTATAGTGGGTTAAGCAAGGGGAGTTTCTATAGCCTAGTAGTGCATTGTGCACAACAAGCTTGAAAGAATAAAAGGGATATGAATAGGGGCCTGTGCCCCAGTAGAGTAAAATGTCTAACAACGCCTCTGCCCTGAACTATTTGCCCCTCTACTGGACAGGACCCCCAACCCCTAATCCCTGGCACCCAACTCCTGAACTATCTGCCTTCCTACCTGCTCCAGCTGAACCCGTTACACTTCAAACTCCCATCTCACCCAACTTCCAGCACAAGTCAATTTACTCACTCACTTTCATCTACAACGGTACATGTCCATATTTTTAGGTTATCCTTTGTTGTTATTCTTAGCTTAGGCTATTCTCAGTTGTTAGATGAATTATTCCATATTATAATTATTTTTAAAATGATTTATTATAGGCAGAATATTGTTGATAAGTATAGTAACTCATATGTGTTACGATTTACAGTAATACTTAAAGGTTTAGAGTATGTATGCTAGGTTTAGATTGTCAAGAGCAGGACCAAATCATTCTAATGTACCTTTTTTGTCAATAGGTGGCGCCAGAGTCATAATTTCTATCAGACATCCTGCTCAGAACTCGAATAATGGTTCAACATGATGTTGGATCTTGGCAGTGCTGTACGCAATACTGAAAAACTCAAGAACTGCTACTTCTCAACAAACATTTTTATTAATGTTTTAATTATTAAGGGTAGCCTCTACTATTGAGTATTTAGAGTTACGGACACATTTTTCAGTTGTGATTGAGTCACACTTACTGCCACTGTCACTGGAAGCATCCCTTGACCCTGACCCAGAATGTTCTGGAAACACCTAGTCAAAGCTGTCCAGATGGTGACTACTTGTACCACAGACAAAACAGTGAGAGACAGAAAGAGAAAGAGTGAATGTGAGATCATGGAACAGTAAAGGCAAGACGGTGACCAATGTGTGAGGGAGAGAGAGAGATGACAACCCCTTCACTGGAACTGCTCTAAAGTCTATGACCGCCCACTAGCTGTCCATCATTCCACATGAAAGGCCATGCCAAACTTTCTTGAATCCTGGAACCATTGAAAGAGAAGGGGAAAGGGGTCTGCGTCAGTTGAATAAAGTAACTACCTCCCTGAACCTCTCTGTCTGTGCCCCCTGGGGTGAGTCCCCTCCAGGGTTAGCCTAGCAAATCTGCCCCCCACCCCCTCCCTCCATAAGAAAGAGGCAGCCCACGTACAGTATATAGGTAGCTGAAATTAATACACACTGACCCACATAGACACATGTGCACCTACATCCCTCCCCCCAAACATACTCTCTCTCTCTCTCTCTCACACACACACACACATCTGTTCTTCTGTTAGAGGAGTGCTCCCCCCGCTGAATGGAAGTTTAGGGAGCTAGCGTATTAGCGCTACTCGCTTAGCGGCGTGTGTAACACATTGCGTAACAGGCAGTGACGCATCTGCTCCCTCATTCGCTGTTGCTAGGGACACCAGCCATCTGCCCCGCTGGAGGCAGGAAGAGAGATAAAGTCGTGTTGGGTTTGACCCCCACTGTCATAATGTTAGATAAGAGTGATAGGTAAAGAAGCAGGATAAGTAAAGATGCTGTGTGTGAAAGTGAGTTTGTGTGTGTGTGTGTGTGTGTGTGTGTGCGCATGTGTGCATGTGCCTGTGTGTGAAGGGAATAAGGTATGGGATTATATACCTTCTGGGTGCATCAAGGAACAAGGTTAGACCTTGAAACCTTTTCTTGTCCTCTTTGGCTGCCTCTACCAATCCTCTTCTCCTCCTCTTTCCTTTCCTCACCTGTTTTCTCCTTTCATTTCTCCTTCCTTCTCTCCTCTCATTCACTCCACCACATGCAACAAATTCATCCCTGTGGTTAACCTACTTTCATCTCAATTAAAATGCCCCGAGCACCCAATCCCTCTTTCCATCTCTCTCTCTGCTTCACTCACTCCACCTCTCTCACCATCTCTCTGTCAATATCGGTGCTGCCATCTTCACAGGAAAAAGAAGGACTTGGTTATTTTTGTTACAGAAATGTAAAAGATGCAACTGCAAATGAACGATGACACAGATTGCAGCATAATTGTCAGTGACACCTCCCTCTTGCTCTCGATCCCTCTTCATCCATTTGTCAATAAACACACACATCTTTATTATAAAACCTTCATTGATTTCCTGTACTTCACTGTTTCACCCAGTCCATCTCCCGTTTATGCACATCTCCTTTTCTTTCCCGCCTCTACTTGCCCCTTTTGTTAAATGCATCATTGTTGTCTCTCCCCTCCATCTTTTTCATCAGTCTCAACATCTCACCTTTGTTCATTCCTCCCTAACCTCCTACTTGACTGTTCTTCTGTGTCTCCCTTGATCTCTTTCCTACAAGGCTCTCTCATGCCCCTCCCTCTTAACTCTCCCTTTTCCCTCCCCACCTCCCCATCCCTCCTCCCCCCCCCCCTCTCTCTCTCTCTCTCTCTCTCTCTCTCTCTGTCTCTTTTCTGTCATACCCAACCCGCCCCCCTTTCCTCTCCCATCCCATCCTTTTCTTTTTCTATCTCTTGCACCCCCCCCCCCTCCTTCTGCCAACCCCACCACCCATGACTACAAGATGAAGCAGGGGGGCCTACCAGGGGCCAGGACGACACGCAGATTCGCTCTTTACGCATCAAAGGAGGCAGAAGCAGCAGAAGAACTGTTTAATTACCCCCAGTTAGTTTGAGGTCATACATTACAGACATTATAGCCTGCATACCATGCAATTACACTCCAATCTCCCTCTTGCAAAATGTATTAACGTTATGCAGCACATTGTCAGACAGTGATCTAATGCCAGGTGAGCATTCTCTGGAGGCCTGAACAATTAGGGCAGTCATTTCAAAATATTGTTGGTATAAACAACACGCTTTCTAAGCAGCATTTCACTTGCGTCCCACTTTCTACAGATTTCAAGCGAAACCACTGACAACACTGACCTAAACCTAAAGGTCGATATCCACTAGCACAAATCGGATTAAAAAAACTGCCTAGCTAATTGTAATTCAGTGGGAGTCAGTTTGGAGGGATACCTGGTAAGAGAATCAAGAAGCGCCCAGACACTAAACCAAATCCTGTTCTATGCAAATGTCATGCAAATGGCGCCACTGTATCATTGAGCGACAACCAATTGGCATCTATGCATGAGTGTTAGTGCATGTGGATCCTGCTCTTCAGCCTATAAATCTTCTTTACGCCTATATCAATTGCCATTCCGTAAACAAATAAACACAGGTTATTTATAATACACGTATTAAGGAGACTGGTCCAAAATGGAGCATATCCTGCATGCGCTGTGACTGATAAACATGCAGCATGTCAACCCAGACACAGGCAACCAACACCACACACAAAATGACACAGACACACATGAATATACGATATGGACATGGCTTCGTCGGTCCAGTTTTAATGATATGTGGACATGCATTCACACACGTCATGCACATATTTACACCCAGATACAGGTAGGCACATTCCAAATGACATGCGCTCTCTCCACACCCACCATAAACAAGATCATTATATAAAAAAAAGATGCATACAGCTGGCTGGTTGACGACAGTAAATCTGTCAAGTTAAATGAGATTGGAACCGCAGCTCTGTATTGGTAAACACACACCCACACCCACACACACCAAATGAATGCATTGGAAAGCGGGCCTTGATGAGTTCGCTGCTCAGTGTGATTTCATAAGAGCGCTCAGTGGGATTACAGCGTCTGCAGCTGTCCACTGAGACACTCTCATTCACTAAATCACCCCTCAATTAAGTACCCGGAGCCAATCAATAGGGTCTGGCTCCTCACACCCTGCCAGGATGCAGCTGGCTGGAGCGGGCTAACTGAGTTAACGGATGCAGATGAACACACATGGAAACGTTGACACACCCACCCACACACACACTCTCTCTCACACACACACACACCCGTAAAATTGCTCTATCAAGCACACATAATCACGGGGGCTCTACATCCCCCACACACACACGAACGTGCGCACACACACTGTGCGTTCACGCTCTCCTTCTCTAGCAGAAGCACGTACGAAAGGCACGGAGGCACACACATATGTGCCGCAGCGCATTAGCACACACGCACGCACACACACACACACACAGACACACGCACACACAAACACATACAGACACCCATACAGAGTTAAATGCTGATCGCATTAAGCAGCAGAGATCAATGGACCCCACCAGTCTCCAACTGTTCGCCAGTCTCTCTTCCAAAAACGCTTTTTTCCCGCCTCCCTTCTGATTCCTTTGAGTCACATGGAGACATCTTGCCCAAAATACAACACATTTCTTTTCATATGTCTTGTAACTGGGTATCTACATTTAAATTAGGAAAACATTTGAATTCAATAGAGCCTGTTGCGCTTTCATTCATGAGTATGGAGTACTGAAACACAGGTTTAGACCTAACCAGCAGCAGGCAGAAAGGTCTTGCCAAAAGGGACCTGAGACTTGACTTAGACTTGGCCCTGAAAGACTGCAACAAAGACTAAAGATCTCTGTTGATCTTTTCCCAATACGTTTCACAGGAACAGAGGAGCTACAGGGATATTCTCTCTCTCTCTCCTCTCTCTCTCCTCCTCTTTCCCCCATCCCTTGCTCTGCTGGGCCCTCCTTTCCCCCAGGTGCCATTGGTAGACTCCTAATGAAAGAGCAAGGGCATTAGCACGGCAGCAAGCTAAGTGGGCTACCTGCAGTTAGCCGCTCGGTTACAGAACATTAATTTTACCGCAGGCTCATTTGTAACGGGCAGAGAGAGAAGTACAGAAGAGTGGAGAAGGGCAGGCCAGAGAGAGAGAGAGAAAGAGATTGAGAGAGAGTGAGAGAATGGGTGTCACGCAGGCTGGCATTTCCAGGTGCTTTGTCAGCACAGCCAGAACAGAAAATGCCAGCTTCATTACCCCCACTCGCCATGCAGTCACATTCTTCAACTTGATTCACACCATTGCAACACACACACACAGACACACACACACATACACGCACACACAGTTACAGGCACACGTTCAGTGCGCACACATCCCTTTTCCTGCCAAGGTAATAAGAGCCGACAAAAAAAGTGAACAATCAAGCTCAAACATAGATATGGTTCTTCCACCCCCCCCAACAATGCATCATCATTACAAGCTGCAGAGGAACACGCTATAACTTCCACCGCCCACAAGCTGACCACCTGAACGCCTTCCATTCTATACATTCCAAAAGGCCAAGGGGTCTATAAGTCAGAGGTTTACAAATAAATCCCAATGCACTCTTTGCACATCCCCACAACAAGGCAGTAGCAGAAGAATAAGAGTCTACTTGTATTCAGCCTGGGAAACAGGTACCTTATCAGCTACTTTGTATCTCTCTCTTCATCAAGCCTGACTGCAGTGTTAAGCCTCTTCCTGACCTCCAGAGATTTTTGCTCCATTGACTTACTTGATTTATCTACGTCTATCTTCTCGTTGACAAGCAACGTTAGTTTCCTTCCCTAGAGGAATGTAAACCGTTGCACCATGGTTCCTCCACAAACTGAAGCTCCAGTGGGAAGAATATTTGTCTCGCACAGAGAGGAGCCGAACCGGTTGTACAGGAATTGAGTCGGGTGTATCAATTAAGCGGGGTGCATGAATGATATTTGAGACAATTCATTTTGCATTGCCATCCCATCAAAATCTCCTTTTCTATAACTACTCGAATGAGACTGGAAGATATATACACCGGAGCTAAACACCTCTTGTCAAAGAAAGTCATCGCTAACTGGCTCACCATTCTGCCATGTACACCTCCAGTCTTTCCCCCTTATTGATAAAGTCAGGTCATGTTTTCCCATCGCTACCGCCAAAGCCCTCCGATTTCTCTTCAGATCTCCCTTACCCCATGCAAATGAGGCAGATTACGCCCAGGTGTGGAGACTTGCAAATGTATTCAGCGGCAGGCACCCTAATGCCTGAGCTTTGCTGTAATGCTGGTGTATTTGTATGTGACTTATGGGAACCGCCACTGACTTATGGGGACGCATGAGGCGGATTTGTCAAGTTATTATCTCTGTCTGAGGGGTTCACATGTGGAGGAGTTATTGATTTGGCATGTTGCCAATGAACAATCCCTGATTTCCCTCCCTCTATGCTACCTTGGTAATGAGAATAAGCTCTGAGTGGAGAGTTTTTGGGGCACAGTGATTGTGGCAAATTACTGTGGATAATAAACCCATACGGATAAACACAAAACTAATATGCACAAACCCATGCACACACAAGTGCCCAGTTGCTTTCAATGAATAATTTCATTCTGACATCTTACCTAGGTTACTCTGAGAAGGAAACTGAGAACCCTTGATCAGTCCTAACTAATCTTTGTCCAAATACATGTTAGGACCAACAATGTACTATAACTAAATTAATAGTCTACACATTATGTGACATAAATACTAAAGAGTAGGGCAAATGTGTTCTGGAAAATCTAGAATAATTCCACACCTTTGACTGAGCATCTGTCACTATGACAACCAGGAGTAAAAAATACCAAACAGAACTTCAGACTAAACAAAAGATACAAAATTGACAGATCCTGAAAGAAATGTTAGATAAGTTCCAATGATAGGCACCCCTTGTTTGTTTCCTTGGCAACAAGGCCTACCAAATAGGACTGGTGTTGCCAGAGATAGAGGCACCCTGGAGGCACCTGAGTTGACCCGTGGGCAATCAAGCGTCTCGAAAGAGGCGGGGCTTCTGGGAGACAAAAAGTATGGAGACACTTTGTACCTTGTCAAAAAAGCAGAGCCCTTTGATAAAAGTAATGTCTGTCAAATTCTAGGTAAGTGGCACATGAATGTTTGCTTTGACAAATTTGAGCTATCATCCTTTAAAGCTGGAAACAGTAGCTACTGTAACCAAACTCTTAATGCACCGTGCGCCAGTTGTAATAAAAAAACAAAAAAAACAGACAATCAGCAAAACAAAGGGCCAGATATGACATGCAGGCAGCAGGCAGTGCAACTGCTGTTGCAGTGACAGGCTTAATGCACACTTTCCTCCTTACTTTACTGCCGTTGCATAGCAACTGAGTCGGCCGAGGGTGTGGTGCTTGTGTGGTTTGTGTGCGTGAAAAAGAGAGGGAGAGAGAGAGACTTGAAATGGCCTATCATTAAGTCTGTCCCTCTAATTAGAAGGGTGTCCTGCATGTACTGTATAGTGCAACACAAACAGGCTTTGAAATAGCCTCCATGGGTTATGAGGCATAAGCAAACATCTCATTGTGTGTCTCGGACGCCGTACACAAAGAACAACCCTTCCTCCCTCCTTCAACACAACCCACAGAGGGCATACTGTGATGTGATTCATTTAATTGTTGACATCAGTGATTATTTTGATACTTTTGAAACATGGTACTGTATTACCTTTTTAATAACCCTATCCCATCGGAATGTCTTTCACTGATGGCCAACACAACAAACTTAAGCCTTTGTCAGAGTATAGGATCTATTGTGTGTGGCCATACACAAAACTGTTCCTAAAATATATTCCACTGGACCAGTCTAAGAATATTAAATTTGTGAAAATATTGTGGTGAAGGAAAACTTGTCTACTGGTAAAGTCTTTTTTGTGTTCCTCGCAAATAAATGATATAATAGAATGAAGGCTTACTCGTATCATTTTGCAATGCGTTCTTTTTTATTGCAACTGGAAGACAATACAGCACAGAAACTTTATGGTAGTTTTTTTTTCTTCGGAAATCAACAGAATAAAAAAACAAACAAAAAAACAAACAAACAACAACAACAGCAATAACAGAAGAAAAAAAACATTTTGTCGTCTTGATGGACAAAGTGATATTTACATTAATCAATGAAGTTATTTGTCTTTGGCAATATGATTACACATCAAGGAAATACAGAACGCATACTTATATACGTCTCCATATTAACGGATCAGTTGGAAGGTCATGCCGTCAAGACTGCAGTTCACATAAAGAATACAAAATGATTGGTAGCATGTTTTTTCATCATACACCATTTACCTGTTACAAACTACTTGGCTTTGTGGTGTTTTGTTATGCCTTACAGTTGCCATGTTAACAAAGAATCACTTTGTATTTCTAAATATTTACTGAAACAAACATGGGGCCAAAAAAAAGTAATTGGCAATTTATAATGAATTTTAAGTTTGTAAGCTTCTAGTTTGGGGGAATAAAGATTACCAGGTATTTTCTGGGAATCTCAGATAAATAGTGAACAAAAATGAAAGTATATCTGACTATTAATTGCTCACTCATCACATATTCTGCAAACCTTGTAAAACAGTAAACAAAAAATGGCAGTTGAACATAGAGACAAAATATACACGCACACAATGAAACACTATTTGAGTCTTTCCGAACTTTTGCCTGGCTAGTATTAACAGTTTGTTGATATATTCAATATCTCTATACTTTTCAATAACACTTTTTTCATTTTTAAAACATGATGGAACCCAAGGGACTGCTGAGGGAAAGTTATGTAGTGAAACAAGGAGGAAATATCCCCAGTATTTGTAACAAACTAAGGGGAATAAACTGAAATATACATCATTTTGATCAGTAGAGGGTACATTTTACACAACAGGCAGTCTTACTGACAGAAGCTCATCACATTGACCACACTGAGGAGAAGATAAAGTCCAACTTAAACTTTTATGTAAGTTTATGAAGCAATAGTGCTTAGAAGTGTTGTATTAACATTAAAAGTTGCTTAATAAACAGACACAAATGCTTAATGTCTTTTACGTGTCACATGTTATGAGGAGATTACAAGGAGTTTATGCATGCCACACTGAAAAGTTATCATGTCCCGCATCTTATCTGCTAGGAAAAGGATAAGGGCAGGACGTTACTTTGGAGGCCAATGAGACAACAAAAAAGTGACAACTTTCTAATAAGGTCTTCACTAGGCTCGATACGTTTTGTCATTCCGCACATGTACCAGAATTTCATTGCCACAGAAAAACAACTGAGTGCAAAAAAAAATAATCACACAACATAAAACATCCCATTGAACAATACACAGCAAGTAGTGTAATAAAAAGTATGATCTTAACATTATAGATATTGCGTCTGACAGACATGCTACAACTCACTGGAAAATTTATGTTGGACGTACACATCAAGTAGGTGTGTATCTGCTGTATTTTTAGGTTCATATAAAATTGTACAGGCTTTGGCACTGAACGTATACAATATCTCAAATTCAACATCGTAGTGCAACCCGGCAAAATGATGTTAATATAATGCACTAGAGTTGTATTAGCCGTCAAACTAAATCTGTATTGTTGTCTGAGTTTTATGTGCAACAAGTTGATAGTAGCCGGAGTAATACTGACATTGAAAACCGAAAAGTAAAATAAATGGTTAAAACCAACAACAAAAAGAGAACTCAAAGCAAAGACACCACAAATATGCGTACTGAGCCAAAATGTCTTTTTAAATGGAAGACCCTGAAATATCAAAGACGTACCAAGCCTTTAAAAAGAAAACATGGTGGAAGAACTAGCAAGGGGGGGGGGGGTTGGGGGGGTGGAGACCTTCACTCGCTACACAGTTCTCCTATATGACATGGGTTTGAAAATGGATTCACCAACATCCCTCTGACACTATAGACAATGTACAGCATGGCTATGCGAAAAAAAAAAGAAAAAAAGAAAAAGAAAAAAAACTTTCAAGGTGCAAACTTTGAAATCACATGAAATATGTTTCATCCTTAACCCTTAAGTAATAACAAATGAACAAACAGGTCAAACACTTCATGGACTGTTGTGTTTGTCTTATCAAGCATGACCGCCAGGTGAATAGACAACTCTGGGGCTATCCTTGTATGGTAGGAGTACAAAATTAGCTATCTGGTGGTAGATCGCACTTCCACTCCAAAAGTGACATCCTAATATTGCAGACATCTTTTGCAAACAGTCCGGGTTATTGTCCCTGAAGAAAGTTAACTTAATCTTTTCCGAGTCCACAACAAAAAAATATAATCATAAGATGAGTGAGGACAAGAAACAAATAAATTGAGTTCATATTAAGACAAAACAACAAAGAGGAATTCCACACCAGGTGCAGAACTTCGAGGCAGAACCATTTTGCTCTCTAGGATCTATATTTATATGAAAATAATTCATGCTCCATGCTAAATACATTATTTACCTTACGTGAACTTTTCTCAGAATAAAAAACTGTTTTCTTTTCTTTTTTTGTACAGAACCCATGCAACATGATTTGGAAAATCCTGCTGGCTACATTGCTTAAATTAAGAAAGGGAAGGGAAAAAAGCTTTTAGGTGAACCTTTATACAGTGTTATCCTGAATGGATGAAATTGCTTTATTACGTTGAGGGTAGGTAAGAAAACAAACAAATAAACACAAAATCCATAGTCATATATTTCTCTCACTAAAAATAAAATTGGCAGGCTCTGTAGCTTCCTTGTCAACCAGTCAAGGTGTTCAGGTTTTTATGCCACAGGGAAAATATCACAATTTTCATATACATTTAGACTTTTTGACTCTAACTCACTTTGATTGCTTTTCAAAAAGGACACAGGCAGTTTCTGAGGTTATCTTCCTCTCTGGTAAGCACTAGCCAGCCTATTAGCTTATGGCTTCTTTATTTATTTAACTCTGATAACTATATTTTTAAAGAGAACTTCTTCAGAGCAACTAAGCCTTTTCTACTGTATACCAGTGACCTTTGTCCCAAAACAGTTATACTTCAAGAGCTAACGATCACTGTTCTTTTTGCCTTGGCATGCTACATAGATTTGGGTGGCTAAATTGTATCAGCACCTTAGAAAGACAGGTGATGTGGCAAACACAAGGCAGTCAAGGAATTACTAGCATCATCACTGGGTTGACCAAAACGTCCTCTTTGGCACCATCCAGATGCTGACACACTAAAGACATGTACACGCAAGCTATTGTGGATTTGTTTATGGGGACACTGGCAGATATCTGGGCTATGCTAACAACGGCTAAGCTAACAGTTTCAAGGGATTTCATTTTAAATGAACATCAGGGTTACTTCTGCAGTCTGCTTTTTCACACTTTACCCTCCAGATACTTTACTGCAATGTACAAACCAAAAAGTTAAGAGTTGTCTTTGCTGACAGCATAATACTATTACTTTATTGTTAGATACTAATACCAGTTGTTTTTGCACTTTGTAATACTCCTTTTTTGAAGAATTTGCATCGCATTATTAAAACTAGTATGGAATAAGTGGGCAGTTAAAAATATGTAATAACTACAGTGCTATAGTTTTTACTATATCCCACTGATGTAACTTGCCTGTGAGGCAACTGAAAGGATTTCCTATAACTGAACAAAGCTAAACATGCACCCCCTACAATCGGTTTGATATCAATGACAATGATGGTTCCATATCAATGTATCCAGGCCATATCTTAGTAATGGCGGGGTCTTTTTTCCCCCAGAAAACAATGTTTCCCCCTCCTTGCTCTCAGCTAACAGAAACCTGTTGGTAACTTAGCTGAAATGTCTTAAAAAAAAATTCAGCTATGGCTTTAGTCTCCTTTCAACAAAACAAAACAACAACAGAAAATCAACCCTCAAAAACATTAACACCAACGCTAGGAAAACAGAGTGATTGTTTGATATTGCCACAAAGCATTCAGATTTTTTCACCTGATGTCCTGAAAAAAGAAATCGTAAATTCTATATTAAAAGTGATGTTTTGTTTTATTTTCTTGCTCTTTTCAGCAAAATCTTCCCTCTCTGTCTCTCTGGCAGCACAAATCAGTTTTTTGTAGGTTCTTTCTGCTCTTTCTGGCCTTTGGCCGTCCGATTGGTAATATTGTTCAAGCAAGCTCTGACTCCAGCGAGGTGAAGCAGCGAACCAGCTGCTTCCTTCATCTCTTCATCGTCGCTTTCGGGCGGTTTTTCCGTACGCCGTTTTTTCAGCGGGAGCGTATCGCTCGCCAGTCGCAGCTTTGTTTTCAGGAAGTGATGTCGTTTCTTGAGTTGGGGGGTGTGGCAAGAAGCGGAGTCTATATCTATGGGCCAATCCCGGGGCTCCTTCTTGATCTTGCTCTTGTCGTCCTCTTCTGTGTCGCTGCCTTCGTTGCCATGGAGACTACAGTCGCTGCCCTCGTCTGATTGGGCTGTGCTGTAGGTGTGGTCCTCCTTGGGGTCACTGCTGACCAATGGGGAGTCGCAAGATGGTTCACTGTCACTTCGCTTCCGACAACCCACCAAAACTGTCCTGTGTAGGGGAAAGAGAAAGTCGAAGAGATACCAGTGTTATGATACATACAGCAACATACTCAATCAGTCACTCTTAATCAACCAGACAGAGGACACAAAGAGGCAGACACACTGTAAACACACTTGCACATCTACAGTACATACACACAAGGCTGCAGCCACAAGAGTAATGCCTGCAGTGTTCCTTTCGCTAAGGTCTGTGCTTCTCATTTGCGCTTAAATGACACACGCGACACACACATTAGCTCATCGCCAGACTAAACAATATGCATGGTACACACATGCATTGTAGGAGGGGGGGGACAAGAAACATAAGTAGCACGCTAACTAACAGGATGTTACACACTTAACAGTTCCGTGCGTGTGACTCAGGGAGACTTGGCATGTTTACAGACACAGATGGGGGCTCGGTCGGCAGTTAACGCGCCGGTTAACGCACAGCCGAGCTAGCCGTGACTGCTAACGCTAATCAATGAATCGGCGTCTAATTGAATTAGACAACACGCGTCTGATAGAGGCGCTACAGAGAGGGAGAGAGACAGAAAAAGAGATGGAGAGATAGAATGAGAGACAATGGCAAGCAAAGGCTACGGGGGAAATTGCCTTTATATGTTTGCCATTCAGTGTGTGTGTGTGCGCGCAAATGTTTCCACGAGCAGTGTGGTATCGCAGCCTATGATAGTGAAGACCTCAAACGAGTCAATATTCTCCCGATAGCTACAGTTCCACTTGATTCAACTAAATTTGGTTCCTGCGCTGTCACCAGGGTGTGATTACGATACCATCACGTCAAAAGCATTATAAAACAGTTGACTTTCTCTCTTTTTTTCTTCTCACTGTTCAGTTCCCTCGTTTAGGCGTCCGCTCTTTCAGGCCAATTACACCTGAACGAAAGCATCAGGCACGGATCCATCAGACCTCGCTGCTTCGTGGCCTGCGGATTTCTCTGACAAACGCTGGCATTTTCCCGCACGTCTGAGAGCTCTGAACCTGAGTGCTTTTGGCCGGGTGCAGTCTGCCTGGTGCATTTAGGGCTCATGAATAATGGCAACAGGCCCAGCGGGCTAAGAAAACTGTGCTCAATAATTCATATCTAAATGCAGTGTCACTCACTCTCGCCCTCAATGCCAGGTCACCTTCCTGTTGTCTCGCAGGTGCCTTCGTTACAGGGTGGGGAAGGCTGTGTAGGTGTGCGTGGAGGTCCATGTTCCCAGTGAGGATTAGTATAAAGGTTGGAAATAAGTCAATCACAAAACAAGGGGATGTGTGTGCGTAACGGAAGGACAGAGGGGAGAGCGTTTGTGCCATCTCTTGAAGTCTCTTCTTTAATTGGGTCACACGATACAGTACCAAAGGGCCGGTACCAATTTATAGCCCGCCTGATGTCGCTAAGCTGATGTGACTGTTTCTGTGTCCAGCTGTCAGCTGCCTCTTTGATCAAGAAACACAACGCCCATTTGAAACTCATCGGGAATTGTGTTTCCAGGTGTGGCTGACACCTGTTCACACCTGCATGGCCTGGGGCAATTGCATTCTGTCCACACCTGTTGTGAGTGTGTGTGTGTCTATATACACCCCCCTCTCCCCCTAGGACAGAAACAGGATTTTCGTCCACCATTTTAATTCCATCTTCTCACTCTCTCTTACCCTGATGAATCCTGAAAAACGTACACATAGTATGTACGGAACACACCGAACTGGTCTGAGATAGGGACAGGAGATCTCACAACCCTCAGCACAGCACATAGTATTCATTTAAGTATGCTTTCTTAACTTCAGTGACTTGTTGTCACTGGAAAGAAAAACACAGGCTTTCCACAAACAAACATCAAGCAAATTGTAATTTTTTTCTGTTTTGGAAGTGCCTTTTTTAATTTATTTTTTGCTCTGAGAGTCTGTGCAATTGTGTGACAGGGCTGTGTGTGTGTGCCTCTTGTGGTGTTGTGAATTTGTGTGCGTGTGTTTGTGTTGAAGGTTCAGGTGTGTACTGACCTGACTGTGGCTGTCCTGCTGCCGAGGGGGTTGATGGGAAGCGGTGGGATTCCTGGGAAGAGACCTTGACTCATCCTGGCTCCGTTCTGGATCACTCCCTGAGGGACTGGACAGGGGGAGAGGGAAAGAGAGACAGCGAGAGAATGAGAGAGAAAGACACAGAGAGAAGGACACTGTTAATGACGCATACAAGTGCACACAAACACACATCCTTAGACCCCAATGCCCAGATAGCCCTTTTCAGGAAAATCATCAAAGAAAGGATTAAAAAGGGATGAAAAGAATAGGGAGGAGGGCAGGAACTGGAGAGACCCCAAACAGGCAGACATCCACAGACCCAAGCTGCTCTACTCGTGAACCAACCCATGTGTCCACACAAACACAAACCACCGTGGCAAATCTGTGTGTACGTGCGCACCCAGGGCCTGTCTATTAAAACGCTTTCTTAGATTAAAATTTGTTTAAAATTTGGCAGAACAGAATGGCTTGAGGAACCGAGAAAACGATGGGGTGTGAGTAGGACAGAGCGAGAGAGAGAGAAAGCGTGGACAAGTGAGAGACAGAGATATGAGAAAACAAAAAGAGAGAAAAAACATGGAAGCAGGACAAACTGTTTTCTTTCCCATAGACTTTGCTAGAACACCCTGGGGAAAGACACTGCTGGATGACAGCAACAGAAAGAGAGAGAGAGGAGGGGGAAGGCCAGAAAGAAAGCAAGAGAGAGAGAGAGAGAGAGAGAGAGGGAGAGAGAGAGAAAGAGTCACTTATTCTCTGACTTCCATTAGTAGATTGGGATCACCCACTTATTTGTGATTGGATTTGTAGTTTGACAGACGGCCGGATCCTGGCCTGCTGTGTCATGTGACCCCACAGTACTTACAGACCCCGTGGGACTCAGGTGTATTCAACAACATCATGGCTGCCGCAGCATCAATGTCCTGATCTGGGAAAACGCGAAAGACAATGGCCATCCTTTTCAGGTACAGTATTTACAGTGCTGTTTTGTGTTTCATTCGGGCACAGGATCTAGGATATGCCTCCCATTCCAGTCTGACCCAGTTGTCTTTAGGGGGCACCACTCCAAACCCATCAGACAAGGGTGTGGAGTCACCATCAATATACTTGTTGAACGTGAGCAGGTCGGTACCCCAAAAGTAAGTAAAGGTCCAAAATATCCAAAAGCATGTGCACACAGGCACAATCCAGAACACTCACACACACACACTCACACACAAACACACAGACACACACAGAAAGACACAGATTCAGACTGAGAAACGCATCAGGTTTTCCCTCAAGCTGAAAGGCACACACATGTACATGCCCTGACTAAGCCTGTCTAAACGCTATTGATAGAACACAAACGGGGCTCAATTGATGAGCTAACCGCCACGAACGGACTGACTCAATACCATCTTCACAAATTGCAGTCCCAACGTTGATTTTTTGGGGGTCGGGTTCCTCTCGAACTCGCTGGTTTTCCACTAAGAAAATCCATTCACCTCGGCGACGGAACACAATTAAGGTTAACGTTGGGGAAACAGCTTGTAATTGGCTGAAAGCCCTGCGTCATCACTGGGTAGGCCATCCAATGGACTCAGTCATTCATACGCTAGACTCGGAATGGTTCATCTTTTGTTTTTCCGAGACAACCAAACAATAGCGGGGGTTCCTAGCGGTGGAGGCCGTGGCCTGGGTGTACTGGGCCCCCTGCACCGGCGCACCTGCCACCACTCTCTATTTTTCTCTCTTTTTTTGGTTGGCCAGGCGGTAGACATGGCACGCAAGCGTTCTGACATGGCAGGCGCCCCTAATCTAAAACAGATGGCCCGGTTATTGGAGGGAGGAGGAGGAGAAAAGGAAGAAGAAAAAAAAAGAACAACAGAAGATGAGGATGTGAAAGAAGAGGGGAGGGGGGGTGGGTGGAGATATCATGGGTTTGGAAATCACGCGTACTTTTCTGCCCGCTTGTGAGGGGTGTGGCGGTTGCCTTGGCAACTCCCTCACTCCCACAGGTCGCCATGGTCACTGCATAACCCCCCCCCCCCCCCCCCCAATAGGGTGAGTTGCGCAGATAACGTGTGTATAAAGATTGTTCTCACTGTCTGCGCTCGCATAAAATGATGCAATTGATCTTTCAAACGCCATGGATTACCACTTTTTGTGTAGCCTTTAGGCCTTTTTGTCGTATTTGTTCTCTCTCGTTGTTCAATGGAATCCACAGTAACCCACAATACTCCTACAGACAACATGTAAGAAACCAAAGCGGTCGACACAAAACATCTCAGAAGAGCTCCAGAAAGGGAGGTGACCGTGGAGGGCTCGGAGAAAAAAAAAAGGGAGGGAGCGGTGAGAGGCGTATTGGGACACTACCATCCCTTCATCCCGTTCTTCCTCTTCTTCGTGTGACCGAGTGACAAAACGCGAAGTGACAGCGGAGACGCGGAGCGCTCGGGAATTAGCGTGGTCGGGCTAGCGCGGTGAAAGGCTAACGAGAGCACTTCATTGTGGCGGGGGTTCATGTCTCACAATGGGAGAGTCCATTCAGACGGAGAACTGGAGGTGGGGGGTTGGGTATTAGGGGATGGGCTAGCGGCCCCTGATTGGAATAGAACAGCAGAGTCCTTGCCCTGAGAGGTTCTTAAAGAATGTTGGGTCACGTCTTTGGGCAATGGGATAGCTGAGTGAATCGTGTCTCATATAAATAACTGCCTGTGAGAAACCTCTTTGCCTTTCTCCTACTTTTGCTCGCTCTCTGTTATGTTTCCTAATCTCTCTTGAATAGCAACTCCACTGA